>NC_084747.1:7062531-7072531 GCF_033978785.1 Entelurus aequoreus
GTTGGAGTTATGGTTGCCTACAGCCAGCCGGTGCCACATTCCCCCAAATGTAAGACCACCCCTCTTTTTCAAGATATGGCCTTTTATTAATACCTCCATATTTTTAGTTACGATACACCATATATATATCTCCATTTTTTTGCCTTAGCCTTGAATGAACACTTCAATCAATCAATCAATCAATGTTTATTTATATAGCCCTAAATCACAAGTGTCTCAAAGGGCTGCACAAGCCACAACAACATCCGCGGTTCAGAGCCCACATAAGGGCGAGGAAAAACTCACCCCAGTGGGACGTCGATGTGAATGACTATGAGAAACCTTGGAGAGGACCGCTTATGTGGGTAAGGGGAGACCGAAAGCAATGGATGTCGAGTGGGTCTAACATAATGTGAAAGTCCAGTCCATAGTGGATCTAACATAATAGTGAGAGTCCAGTCCATAGTGGATCTAACATAATATTGTGAGAGTCCAGTCCATAGTGGATCTAACATAATAGTGTGAGAGTCCAGTCCATAGTGGATCTAACATAATAGTGTGAGAGTCCAGTCCATAGTGGATCTAACATAATAGTGTGAGAGTCCAGTCCATAGTGGATCTAACATAATAGTGTGAGAGTCCAGTCCATAGTGGATCTAACATAATATTGTGAGAGTCCAGTCCATAGTGGATCTAACATAATAGTGTGAGAGTCCAGTCCATAGTGGATCAAACATAATAGTGTGAGAGTCCAGTCCATAGTGGATCTAACATAATAGTGTGAGAGTCCTATAGTGTGAGAGTCCAGTCCATAGTGGATCTAACATAATAGTGAGAGTCCAGTCCATAGTGGATCTAACATAATAGTGAGAGTCCAGTCCATAGTGGATCTAACATAATAGTGTGAGAGTCCAGTCCATAGTGGATCTAACATAATAGTGAGAGTCCAGTCCATAGTGGATCTAACATAATAGTGAGAGTCCAGTCCATAGTGGATCTAACATAATAGTGTGAGAGTCCAGTCCATAGTGGATCTAACATAATAGTGAGAGTCCAGTCCATATTGGATCTAACATAATAGTGTGAGAGTCCAGTCCATAGTGGATCTAACATAATAGTGTGAGAGTCCAGTCCATAGTGGATCTAACATAATAGTGTGAGAGTCCAGTCCATAGTGGATCTAACATGATAGTGTGAGAGTCCAGTCCATAGTGGATCTAACATGCTGGTGTGAGAGTCCAGTCCATAGTGGATCTAACATAATAGTGTGAGAGTCCAGTCCATAGTGGATTTAACATAATAGTGTGAGAGTCCAGTCCATAGTGGATCTAACATAATAGTGTGAGAGTCCAGTCCATAGTGGATCCAACATAATAGTGAGAGTCCAGTCCATAGTGGATCTAACATAATAGTGAGAGTCCAGTCCATAGTGGATCTAACATAATAGTGTGAGAGTCCAGTCCATAGTGGATCTAACATGATAGTGTGAGAGTCCAGTCCATAGTGGATCTAACATGATAGTGTGAGAGTCCAGTCCATAGTGGATCTAACATAATAGTGTGAGAGTTCAGTGCATGGTAGATCTAACATAATAGTGAGAGTCCAGTCCATAGTGGATCTAACATAATAGTGTGAGAGTCCAGTCCATAGTGGATCTAACATAATAGTGTGAGAGTCCAGTCCATAGTGGATCTAACATAATAGTGTGAGAGTCCAGTCCATAGTGGATCTAACATAATAGTTTGAGAGTCCAGTTTTTTAATTAGATCGCAATTTTTGCCAGTCCTGATGTGTGTGTCCAGTTTGGTGAGTTTTGAAGCATGTTAAGGGGGTCAAATTATAGCTCAAAGAGGCGGCGGTATAATAATAATAATAAAACCTTACAAATACAATAGGGTCCTCTGTCCCAAAGGGACATTCGGTCCCTAATTAGCTAACCCCAAAGAACCCAAAAAAGCCGTAGATGTTATGTGATTGGGCCGGCACGCAAAGGCAGTGCCTTTTAAGGCACTGCCCCCAATATTGTTGTCTGGGTGGAAATCGGGAGAAATTCGGGAGAATGGTTGCCCCGGGAGATTTTCAGGAGGGTCACTGAAATTCGGGAGTCTCCCGGGAAAAATGGGGAGAGTTGGCAAGTATGACTGGGAGACGCAACTGCTCTGTTCTTCTCCCTACGTCCGTGTACCACTCCGTACAGCGCCGTTTTAAAAAATGTCATACATTTTACTTTTTGAAACCGATACCGATAATTTCCGATATTACATTTTAAAGCATTTATCGGCCGATAATATCAACAGTCCGATTTATCGGACAGCTCTACATTTGTGTCATTTTTTCCTCGTGCCTTTTAATTTGACACCTGTGTTTTGGCTACGTTCGAGCAGAATCCTCTCGTCGTTGGCCAAAATGTCCATTTTTGGGTTGTTAATCCGTGCAGATTTATACAGTGACCAAGTTCTGCAGTGGGTGAGGGTGAAGGTGGTCTGGAGTCATCTATTTTTGGTCCAGTTAGCTCTGGACATGACAAAATGCTGATGACGCCTCATCTGTTGGCTTATCAGTGAAAGTAGGCCTCAAAGCCTCTAATGCTGTGACTGGACAGCCTCCATTGGGTCAAGTGGAGATTTGCCTCTGATGAGTCTGGTTGTGTGTGTGTAGTGTGTAGTGTGTAGTGTGGAGGTGGGGTGAGGGGGGATTGTGTCACCAGCCAGCGGTGAATTCTTTTGGTATTTAAGTCTGTCTGGCCTAATATGTTAACCACAGGATTTCACGCCAAGTGCGGTCCGGTGCCAAGGCTAACAGATCACGATCACTACACTGCTGCCTTTTATGAATATCATACAGTAGATATTTGCACAAGTGACATTCAGAGACCAACAGTGAACAGGGGGAAAACCCCAAATAATAGAAATACTTATTTATGCGGCACGCATGAAGCCTCCCCTTCCAAACCCTCCGGCGTAGCTTTGACATGAACAAATTTAGTCTTGCGTCGTGGAAACTTGGACCATAAAGACTATGATTGTGGGCAGCACGGTGCGACAGGGGTTAGTGCATGTGCCTCACAATACGAAGGTCCTGAGTAGTCCTGGGTTCAATCTCGGGCTCGGGATCTTTCTGTGTGGAGTTTGCATGTTCTCCCCGTGACTTCGTGGGTTCCCTTCGGGTACTCCGGCTTCCGCCCACCTCCAAAGACATGCACCTGGGGATAGGTTGATTGGCAACACTAAATTGGCCCTTGTGTGTGAATGTTGTGAGAGTCCAGTCCATAGTGGATCTAACATAATAGTGTGAGAGTCCAGTCCATAGTGGATCTAACATAATAGTGAGAGTCCAGTCCTTAGTGGATCTAACATAATAGTGAGAGTCCAGTCCATAGTGAATCTAACATAATAGTGAGAGAGTCCAGTCCATAGTGGATCTAACATAATAGTGTGAGAGTCCAGTCCATAGTGGATCTAACATAATAGTGTGAGAGTCCAGTCCATAGTGGATCTAACATAATAGTGTGAGAGTCCAGTCCATATTGGATCTAAAATAATAGTGTGAGAGTCCAGTCCATAGTGGATCTAACATAATAGTGTGAGAGTCCAGTCCATAGTGGATCTAACATAATAGTGTGAGAGTCCAGTCCATAGTAGATCTAACATAATAGTGAGAGTCCAGTCCATAGTGGATCTAACATAATAGTGTGAGAGTCCAGTCCATATTGGATCTAACATAATAGTGTGAGAGTCCAGTCCATAGTGGATCTAACATAATAGTGAGAGTCCAGTCCATATTGGATCTAACATAATAGTGTGAGAGTCTAGTCCATAGTGGATCTAACATAATAGTGTGAGAGTCCAGTCCATAGTGGATCTAACATAATATTGTGAAAGTCCGGTCCATAGTAGATCTAACATATTAGTGAGAGTCCAGTCCATAGTGGATCTAACATAATAGTGTGAGAGTCCAGTCCATAGTGGATCTAACATAATAGTGTGAGAGTCCAGTCCATAGTGGATCTAACATAATAGTGTGAGAGTCCAGTCAATAGTGGATCTAACATAATAGTGAGAGAGTCCAGTCCATAGTGAATCTAACATAATAGTGAGAGAGTCCAGTCCATAGTGGATCTAACATAATAGTGTGAGAGTCCAGTCCATAGTGGATCTAACATAATAGTGTGAGAGTCCAGTCCATAGTGGATCTAACATAATAGTGTGAGAGTCCAGTCCATATTGGATCTAAAATAATAGTGTGAGAGTCCAGTCCATAGTGGATCTAACATAATAGTGTGAGAGTCCAGTCCATAGTGGATCTAACATAATAGTGTGAGAGTCCAGTCCATAGTAGATCTAACATAATAGTGAGAGTCCAGTCCATAGTGGATCTAACATAATAGTGTGAGAGTCCAGTCCATATTGGATCTAACATAATAGTGTGAGAGTCCAGTCCATAGTGGATCTAACATAATAGTTTGAGAGTCCAGTCTATAGTGAATCTAACATAATAAGAGTTCAGTCTATAGTGGATCTAACATAATAGAGTCCAGTCCATCGTGGATCTAACATAATATTGTGAGAGTCCAGTCCATAGTGGATCTAACATAATAGTGAGAGTCCAGTCCATAGTGGGGCCAGCAGGAGATCATCCCAAGCGGCAACACAGTGCAAACGGGGGTTAGTGTATGTGCCTCACAATACAAAGGTCCTGAGTAGTCCTGGGTTCAATCCCCGGCTCGGGATATTTCTGTGTGGATTTTGCATGTTCTCGTGGGTTCCCTTCGGGTAATCCGGCTTCCTCCCACCTCCATAGACATGCACCTGGGGATAGGCCCCTCCCACCTCCAAAGACATGCACCTGGGGATAGGTTGATTGGCAACACTAAATTGGCCCTAGTGTGTGAATGTTGTCTGTCTATAAGTGTACCAGGGTGTACCCCGCCTTCCGCCCAAATGCAGGTGAGATAGGCTCCAGCACCCCCCGCGACCCCAAAAGGGACAAGCGATAGGAAATGGATGGATGGATGGACTTTGATTGCTTGACTTTCATATTAAAGTATTATTGTAGCAAAATTATTTGTCAACACCTACCTCCATCCATTTTCTCAAACCGTGCGTCGGTAATCCAATTCACGTGTTTGTGTACTAATGTGTGTCTGTATCTCAATATGTGTTTGTAGTGCATATTTTAAGTTTACTAGTGGTGAGTACATGTAAAAAGACATTAAACTTTGGACCTCTGCACGGACAGACAACTCTCGCAAAAGTCACGTATAGACAGCCAACCATGGTTCCTGCTTCACATGAATCTGATTACAGACACACCCGTTTTGTTTTACGCACACACAAAGCTTAGTGCGCACTAGGGTTGTACGGTATACCAGTACTTCGTATAGTATCGCGGTACTAATGAATCAAAACGGTACTATACTCTGAAAAAACAAATGTAAATCTCACAGTAAAATTCTGGCAACTGACTGCCTTTTTTTTTTACCATAAAAACCGCAGTTCTGTTTTTCCATTTAGTGTAATATACACTACATTTTAAGGTGAAATTTTTGCAATTTACCTTTATTTTTTTTACATTTTAGTTTAAAAAAAATCTACTAATAAAATGTGCGTAATACTAGTATTCACCGTCAGACGCGGCCCTCTGGGGCCAAACATAACTGCCATGTGGCCCTCAGTGAAAACCACTTTGACACCTCTTATATAGAACATTACACACGGCGCTCCAAAAACCGTCAAAATATTTTGGTACGACTTTGGTAAGCTGCAAAGCCGCACCGCTTGAAGGTTTGTCGGAGCATTACGGCGACCATAGTCCGACGTACTGTGCTTCAACATACGGTATTATTACCGTGTATAACAAGCTATAATCATATTTGCATGTTGGTTACACATATTAGAAAATGTATCCAGTAACAAACGTGTCCGCATCATCCGCATCAATCGTATTGATTCACATATATAATACCATTTCACTTATAAATATGAATCGCGATTGAGATGTGAATGGAATTGTTACCACACCTTTAGAAAGTAAGTGATGTGTTCGCCACATTTGCAGCAGCTTTCTAAAGGATTTTCTCAACTTCAAGGTTGTCTCCAACACACACGCACACACACACACACACACACACACACACACACACACACACACACACACACACACACACACACACACAGACACACACACAGAAGAACCAGATGTGCCGTATTAGTGTGTGTGGGGGCGAAGGGGTCATGATCTCTGGTTGTGATTGTAGGGATGATGTCGTCTCAGAGGACCAATAAGGAAACGGCGAAGCGAGTAATACGCCCTCAGTGAACAGTCGGCGGTCTGGACGCGGCGGCGGTCCGCTATTGTCTCCTGCTGGAGGACGGGCCACACCCGTCACTTTGCACATAGTTGCCTGACCAGAAGCGGGATGGCCGGTTATTACAGGGTTACGTTTCAGAGATGGTGTCTGCGAGACTGTACGGAAGTGCAGTAAGTGCGTTTGGTCTGTTGGGCCGACGTGTCCCCGACCTGGTCTTAAGATGTGGACTGTAAGAGCATAAACACGATGTGGCCGCACACAGCCAGCGTTTAGGGAAGCGACAGAAATAGCCAAAAGCTTTCAGACACAAAAGCATGACACGTTTCAACGTCTTTTTCTGGCGAATAAAAAAAGAATCCTGTTACTTATTCATGGACCTTTTTTCCTGTTTTACCACAAATATTTGCAATATAAAAAATGCAGCCAATCAATTATTGATCAGAACAGAGAACTTTTTTTTGGCTTAATGTGTTGTTGCTGTGACTCATGTTGTTCACTTTGCTAAAGACTCATAGTGTTTGCTGTGCTGATAATGTCGGGCCTATTTATTAGGGGTGTGGGAAAAAATCGATTCCAATTCAAATCGCCATTCTCACGTTGTACGATTCAGTATCGATTCTCATTTTTCAAAAATGGATTTTATTTATTTATTTATTTATTTATTTATTTTATTTATTTATTTATTTATTTATTTATTTATTTATTTATTTTATTTTTTTTATTTTTTATTAATCAATCCAACAAAACAATACACAGCAATACCATAACAATGCAATCCAGTTCCAAAACCGAACCCGACCCAGCAACACTCAGAACTGCAATAAACAGAGCAATTGAGAGGAGACACAAACACGACACAAAAGTAGTGAAACAAAAATGAATATTATCAACAACAGTATCAATATTAGTTACAATGTCAACATAGCAGTGATTAAAAATCCCTTATTGACATTATCATTAGACATTTATAAAAAAATAAATTAAAAAAATTAACAATAGTCATAAGCTTGACAACACACTGTGATTAATAGTTCAAATTAAAAATCTACTAATCTGCTTGCATGTCAGCAGACTGGGGTAGATCCTGCTGAAATCCTATGTATTGAATGAATAGAGAATTGTTTTGAATCGGAAAAATATCGTTTTTGAATCGAGAATCGCGTTGAATTGAAAAAATCGATTTATAATCGAATCGTGACCCCAAGAATCGATATTGAATTGAATCGTGGGACACCCAAAGATTCGCAGACCTAATATTTATAATTAGAGATGTCCGATAATGGCTTTTTGCCGATATCCGATATTCCGATATTGTCCAACTCTTAATTACAGATTCCGATGTCAACCAATACCGATATATACAGTCGTGGAATGAACACATTATTATGCCTAATTTTGTTGTGATGCCCCGCTGGATGCATTAAACAATGTAACAAGGTTTTCCAAAATAGATCAACTCAAGTTATGGAAAAAAAATGTCAACATGTCACTGCCATATTTATTATTGAAGTCACAAAGTGCATTATTTTTTTAACATGCCTCAAAACAGCAGTTTGGAATTTGGGACATGCTCTCCCTGAGAGAGCATGAGGAGGTTGAGGAGGGCGGGATTTTGATTTTTGATGTTTATTAAGGATCCCCATTAGCTGGTTGCCACAACAACCCTACAAGTCTTCCTGGGGTCCACAATTCGATACAATTACAAGTAAAAGCATATAATTAGAACTACGCAATACAGAAAAATAAATAAATAAAAGCATCAATAAGAAAACAAGCAAACAATTTACAGTCACAGAATAATAATTACCATATAAATATAACTATACAATATAAAACCAAACAAATCATCAACGAGCAAACAAATTTAAAGACTCAGATAAAATATTACTTTCTTTTTAAAAACCTGTTTACTTTCAGCATGAGGAGGTTGAGGTGGGCGGGGTTGGGGGGACGTGGTTGAGTTGGGGGGGGAGGGCAGCGGGGGATGTAGATTGTAGCGTCCCGGAAGAGTTAGTGCTGCAAGGGGTTCTGGGTATTTGTTCTGTTGTATTTATGTTGTTACGGTGCGGATGTTCTCCCGAAATGTGTTTGTCATTCTTGTTTGGTGTGGGTTCTGTGGAGGATGCATATATGTTTAAGAGTTCTTTCTTTCTACATAGCCATGTTTAGAGTAGCTAGTACTTTTCCTTTGTATATTCTACCAGTTTCTTTCGACATTTCAGATGCCTGGTAAGTGTCTTCACCCTTGGAATGTGAACTACAACCCCCACTCTTTTCCTTATAGGTGTTGAGATGGGAGCTTTCTTTGTGTGCAAAGAGTGGGCTTTTCCGTTTGAATGTCAGTTAAACTAGAGCAGTGGTCCCCAACCTTTTTGTAGCTGCGGACCGGTCAACGCTTGAAAATTTGTCCCGCGGACCGGGGTGGGGGGGATTTTTTAATTTTTTTTATAAAGAAATACAATCATGTGTGCTTACGGACTGTATCCCTGCAGACGGTATTGATCTATATTGATATATAATGTATATATTGTGTTCTTTATGTTAATTTAATTTTAAAAAATAATTTTTATTTTTAATTTTTTATTTTTTAAAATTTCTTGTGCGGCCCGGTACGGCCCGGTGGTTGGGGACCACTGAACTAGAGTAGCCGATATGAATGTATTGGTTAAACTGATCTCCTAAAGCTTTAGTAAAACTTGAAAATATTCCAATTCTGTCTTGATGGTCCTTCTTACTCAGCATATATGTCATCGAAAGAACTTGGGATTGACCAGTAACTTAGATTCCCTGGGAGGAAGAGCTGGTCCGACGCAACAGTTCACAGTGTGGCGCATATTTGTAACAGTGTTAAAGTTGTTTATACGGCCACCCTCAGTGTGACCTGTATGGCTGTTGACCAAGTATGCCTTGTGTGTGTGAAAAGCCGTAGGTATTATGTGATTGGGCCGGCACGCAAAGGCAGTGCCTTTAAGGTTTATTGGCGCTCTGTACTTCTCCCTACGTCCGTGTACACAGCCGCGTTTTAAAAAGTCATACGTTTTACTTTTTGAAACCGATACCGATAATTTCCGATATCACATTTTTTTAAAGCATTTATCGGCCGATAATATCGGCAGATCGATATTATCGGACATCTCTACTTTCTATAGTTCAAGACTCACGGCCATTTAAAACCAGCACTGCACGTCATAATGGCGGCGATGTTTTGATGTTAAAGGTCTAAAAAAAAATTATGTCGGACGTCCGGCTGGCCGAATTGAAAATCTTAATGGGCCGCATGTGGCCCAGGTCTGATAAAAATAAAAATAATCACTTGATTAAAGTACAGTGTTTTACATTCCTATATTCAGACACACTGTTCAAACTGTTTGTAATGTTACAATGGCCAAAGATATTAAATACACATTTTTAATATAACCTCTAGTATTTGATGAATACTTAGGCCTGCTACTCTACTGTATTTTAATGTTGGCCATTATGATGGTACTTGGAGAAGTCTTTTCTGAGGTGGTACTGATGTAGATACACTACCGTTCAAATGTTTGGGGTCACATTGAAATGTCCTTATTTTCAATGAAGATAACTTTAAACTAGTCTTAACTTTAAAGAAATACACTCTATACATTGCTAATGTGGTAAACGACTATTCTAGCTGCAAATGTCTGGTTTTTGGTGCAATATCTACATAGGTGTATAGAGGTCCATTTCCAG
>NC_084747.1:7077531-7095031 GCF_033978785.1 Entelurus aequoreus
ATAGTATTGGCTAAAAACATAAGATCTAAGTTTGTTTTATTGGAGAGTTGCAGTGTCGTCCTTCTGAATGTTCTTGTGTCACAAGCCGGAGGCGCGCTCTGTGTGGGTGTTGGGAGGGGAGGGAGCGTCATCTGTGTTTACTAACAACGGAGCCCCAGTCGAGTTTCTTAACACGGAGATATTCTCCCTTCTTTTCTTTTGTCGAGCACAAAGAAAAGAACATTTTAGTTAAATGTAAGTGGTGTCTTGGATCAAAGATCCCGTCTACTGCCCAAAACAGCAGTTCAAATCTGCTGAAACAGCTACAAAAGCAACATGCTTCGACGAAGCTAGTAAAGAGAGACACAGACTCCGCCAGGACAACATTGATAGAGCCATTGCAGCATATGTACTAGAAGACAGGCAGGCTATTTCTACAGTGGAGTCACCCACTTTCAGGCAGCTAATTAGCATGATAGCGGGCGTCAAACGGCAAATGGCACCTGGACAGTGAGCACATAAACATGGAAAGCAAGCTACAGAAAATACTCCAAACTCTGCCTCTGTTCATCATTCATCACTGAAGGTACACACACTCAGTCAATTCTCTTATATACTCTTTCATTCTAGACTTCTAGAGTGTTTGATTATCACATCACTCTAAATGTATATACTATAAATTTCACAAACATAAAGAGGGATGCTAGTGGGCCAGGCCAATCTTTCCTTATCTCTAAACTAAAACTGGGGAAATGCGTAGAGTGTTCTGGGCTTCAGTACAGTGTTGATCTCCTGAAGACATGATTTTATTTCACAATTCCTTGAGAGAAAAAATTGCCTGGTTAGGCTTTGTGTATGTCATGTGTGCCTTCCTTGGGTGAAGCCAGGTTTACAGCTATGTTGTTATCATGCTGTTTGTTACTTATGTATGTTATGTTGCAGCTATTTAAAATAGTTTTGTCAATTTGTTCTGGCGACAAATTGGACCTTAAAAACATATCTTTGTCTTTGTGTGTTGTATGTAGACCACATTGTTTAGCAGAGTTCAGTGATGCAAATGCATGTCAAGTTGATCAACAGATTGTATTATTCTCCAGTGCAATAACAGTACTGACATGAAGGCTAAAAGGGCATTAATGGGAGCCTTAAAGGCCTACTGAAATGCGATTTTCTTATTTAAACGGGGATAGCAGATCCATTCTATGTGTCATACTTGATCATTTCGCGATATTGCCATATTTTTGCTGAAAGGATTTAGTAGAGAACATCGACGATAAAGTTCGCAACTTTTGGTCGCTGATAAAAAAAAGCCTTGCCTGTACCGGAAGTAGCGTGACGTCACAGGTTGTGGAGCTCCTCACATCTGCACATTGTTTACAATCATGGCCACCAGCAGCGAGAGCGATTCAGACCGAGAAAGCGAGGATTTCCCTATTAATTTGAGTGAGGATGAAAGATTTGTGGATGAGGAAAGTGAGAGTGAAGGACTAGAGGGCAGTGGAAACGATTCAGATAGGGAAGATGCTGTGAGAGGCGGGTGGGACCTGATATTCAGCTGGGAATGACTAAAACAGTAAATAATCACAAGACATATATATACTCTATTAGCCACAACACAACCAGGCTTATATTTAATATGCCACAAATTAATCCCACATAACAAACACCTCCCCCCTCCCGTCCATATAACCCGCCAATACAAATCAAACACCCGCACAACACACTCAATCCCACAGCCCAAAGTACCGTTCACCTCCGCAAAGTTCATACAGCACATATATTTCCCCAAAGTCCCCAAAGTTACGTATGTGACATGCACATAGCGGCACGCACTTATGGGCAAGCGATCAAATGTTTGGAAGCTGCAGCTGCATACTCACGGTACCGCGTATCCAACTCAAAGTCCTCCTGGTAAGAGTCTCTGTTGTCCCAGTTCTCCACAGGCCAATGGTAAAGCTTGACTGTCATCTTGCGGGAATGTAAACAATGAAACACCGGCTACGTGTTTGTGTTGCTGCAGCCGGCCGCTAATACACCGCTTCCCACCTACAGCTTTCTTCTTTGCTGTCTTCATTGTTCATTAAACAAATTGCAAAAGATTCACCAACACAGATGTCCAGGATACTGTGGAATTTTGAGATGAAAACAGACGACTTAATAGCTGGCCACAATGCTGTCCCAAAATGTCCGCTACAATCCGTGACGTCACGCGCAAACGTCGTCATACCGAGACGTTTTCAGCAGGATGTTTCGCGGGAAATTTAAAATTGCACTTTACTAATCTAACCCGGCCGTATTGGCATGTGTTGCAATGTTAAGATTTCATCATTGATACATAAACTATCAGACTGCGTGGTCGGTAGTAGTGGCTTTCAGTAGGCCTTTAAAAAAAAAAAAAAGAAGAAAAAAAAAAGAGCAACTAAATAGTTACTTTTTACAGTAACGCATTACTTTTTGGTGTAAGTAACTGGAGTTAGTAACTGAGTTACTTTTGAAATAAAGTAACTAGTTACTGGTTTTCAGTAACTAACCCAACACTGCTTATTACACACCAGGTGTTTGATTGTAATGTGCATTTTGGTTGAAATCGTCATGTATAATCACTAAGGCCAATCAGTAGCATCTGTATGGCATATCCCAGGGGTCGGCAACCTTTACCACTCAAAGAGCCATTTTGGCAGGTTTCACAAATTAAAGAAAATAATGGGAGCCACAAAAAATTTTTTTTAATTTAAAATGAAAAACACCGCATACAAAGCTTAAATGCTTTGTGCTATGTTAACCAGGGGTCTCAGACACACGCACCGGCACGCACTATAATGTGGATATTTGATGTTAGTGCGGCCCGCGAGTTTTGAATGAATGGCGCTGGATAGCGTCATACTTGCCAACCCTCTCATTTTTCCCAGGACACTACCGGATATCAGGGCGTGATGGCACTGCTTTTGGCGCCCTCTTCAGTCTGCCCAAACAGTGTACCTGCTCGACCACATGTAGAATGCAGCTTCGGCTTGCTCACGTAAGTGACAGCAAGGCGTACTAGCTCAGCAGCCACACAGCTTACACTGACGGTACCAATACCCAGAATCCCATGCAACCCTAACTCTTCCGCGCAACCAACGCACGGAGAGGGGGAGGGGGGGTTGATGTGTGGGGGGATTTGGTGGTAGCGGGGGTGTATAATGTAGACCGGAAGAGTTAGGGCTGCATGGGATTCTGGGTATTGGTTGTGTTGTGTTTATGTTGTGTTACGGTGGGATGTTCTCCAGAAATGTGTTTTTCATTCTTTTTTGGTGTGGGTTCACAGTGTGGCGCATATTTGTAACGTAACAATGTTAAAGTTGTTTGATACGGCTACCGTCAGTGTAAGCTGTGTGGCTGATGACTAAGTATGCTTTGCTGTCTCCTATGTGTGCAAGTAAAAGCTACATACAACATTTGGCCGGACTGGCACACTGTTTGTAAATGCTATAGAGGACAATTATTGCAGTACAATTAGGGCACTCCCTTTATATAGTAATTGGAGTGTAAATATGATTATATTTTCCCTGGGAGTTATCTATGAGAGGCACTGAGATCCACAAGTCTCCTGGGAAAATCGGGGGGGTCGGCAAGTATGTAGCTGAGCCGCATCAGAGTGGTCAAAGAGCCGCATGCGGATCCGGAGCCGCGGGTTGCCGACCCCTGGCATATCCAATGCAAATTAGCATTGAGCTTGCACATTTTGAATAGCTGAGCCTTACTTTTGAGCGCTTGAGGCGTGACGTTTTTAGCATATTTTTGATATTTGGGGGCTGAGGAGGAAAGGAAAGCAGGCAGCATGTGTACATCACTTCCTGTCTGCCTTCCTACCTACCTACCGTTCATTAATCTTTCTGCTCCTCTTGATTGCTAAATCCTTTTGGGCTTTAGACGAGCACTTGGCCGCATGCTCGGACCGCCACAAACGAGATCATTTGGTGTGTGTGTGCTGGCTGATGAAATGCAGCGATGATGACATGGGACGTCCATGCGTGTCTGTGCACATGTAAAAGGCTTACAGCGAGAGCCGTGCTGTCATGCATGTTGCATGTCCTCTTGGCAAAGCAGCTTGCTGCTCTCTCTCTCTGACTCACCAGGGGAGGATTTTGACCAGCAGCGATTGTCAGTGTTTCAGCAACGCAGCGAGGCTTCACTCCCCTCTTAAGACACGCGAGCGCACAGGCCAGAAATTTCATGCGGGAGCTTAAAGCTCAGCTGTGACAGCGCCAGTGAAAATCCTGGTTTATTTATGTCTGCTGCCACGTGGCCTTAATGCCAAACACAACACTGCCCTACTCTACACAACCTAGGAAATAACACACCAGTGTTTCCCACACATTCATTTATTTGTGGCGGCCCGCCACGAAAGAACTACGTCCGCCACAAATAAAAAAAAAAAAAAAAAAATTATTTTTATTTTTTTTGTCCTGTCTAGCTTCTCAGACAAATCATATAGTTGATGTAGATGCCCATATAGGCTGTTCAGATTTACTTTACAAAAGAGAAGTGTAGGATACTTCTCTTGTTGCCTTATTTGTATTTGACCACTACTGTTTTCTGTTTATTTGTTGCTGACTGTGGCAGGACACCTCTGCCTCTGTTTCACTTTATGTTGCTGGTAAATAATATGGTTGTAGTAGTAGGCTAAAGTTAAATTGTTTAGTATGCACTAATTAAAGGGGCAGAGCTTTAAGAGACATTTTAGCTTTTATATTTTATAAGATATATTTTTTGTAAGAACCACAATTAATATATTTCAGTGAATAACTTATTGTTCAAATCTGTATATGAATATGTACATAAAGTGTTGTAATTATATTGTAAAATGGATGGATGGATGGATGGACGTTTAAAACAAAACTGTTATTAATTAGTAAGTATACATATTTTGAGCCTTTTTAGAGAAAATCATATTGTAGTAAATTATGCAAATTACTCGATGATGTCATGGTGACCACGCCCCTAGTCACGCCCCCACCACCACAGGTATCTTGGCAGTTTATGGGAAACACTGCACACCCTATTTTTCGCACTATAAGGCACACTTAGAATCCTTTCATTTTCTCAAAAATTGACAGTGCGCCTTATAACCCGGTGCGCCTAATGTACGGAATAATTCTGGTTGTGCTTACCGACCTCGAAGCAATTTTATTTGGTACAAGGTGTAATGATAAGTGGGACCAATAGAGATGTCCGATAATATCGGGCCGCCGATATTATCAGCCGATAAATGCTTTAAAATGTAATATCGGAAATTATCGGTATCTGTTTTAAAAAGTAAAATGTATGACTTTTTAAAACGCCGCTGTGTACACGGACGTAGGGAGAAGTACTGAGCACCAATAAACCTTAAAGGCACTGCCTTTGCGTGCAGGCCCAATCACATATCTACGGTTTTTCACACACTCAAGTGAATGCAAGGCATACTTGGTCAACAGCCATACAGGTCACACTGAGGGTGGCCGTATAAACAACTTTGACGATGTTAAAAATACCAAACAAGAATGACAAACACATTTCGGGAGAACACCCGCACCGTAACACGACATAAACAGAACAAATACCCAGAACCCCTTGCAGCACTAACTCTTCTGGGACGCTACAATATACACCCCCCGCTACCCCCTAACTCCCCCCCTCTCAAATTCCAAGCTGCTGTTTTGAGGCATGTTAAAAAAAATAATGCACTTGGTGACTTTGTTGGCATTTTTTTTCCATAACTTGGGGAGGGGTGTATTTAAAAAAAAAAAAAAAAAAAATTTTTTTTTTTTTTTTTTTTTTTACATAAATACAATCATGTATGCTTACGGACTGTATCCCTGCAGACTGTATTGATCTATATTGATATAAAATGTATATATTGTGGGGTTTTTTTTATTTCATAAAAAAAAAAAAAAAATAAAAAAAAATATATATATTTCTTGTGCGGCCCGGTACCAATTGGTCCGCAGACCGGTACCGGGCCGCGGCCCGGTGGTTGGGGACCACTGTTGTAGACCACAAGGAAATGTTTAAAATTTATTTAAAAAAAATCATAATATGACCCCTTTAATGCGCCTTATAATCTTGTGCACCTTCTGTGTGAAAAAAAAACCCTGAATAGATCTGCTCGTTGGCAGTGAGCCTTATAATCCGGTGTGCCCTATGGTCCAGAAAATACGGTAAATAAGTATGTTCATCCTCATTGGCTGCTTTTTTTTTTAGAGGATGTTGGACTTTTGCTCTCTGATGTATTATTTTTGTATGCTTGCATGTTCCAAATAAACTCAACTCAACTCCACATGTGTTCATTCATAGTTTTGATGCCTTCAGTGACAATCTGCAATGTAAATAGTCATGAAAATGAAGAAAACGCATTGAATGAGGAGAAGTTGTGTCCAAACTTTTGGCCTGTACTGTATATGAGATATGAATATGTGTATGAATGAGTGAACGGGTGTGTGTTTGCGTGCGTGCAAACAGGAACAAAGGTGTTAGTAGTGACCTGCTTTTGCATGTGAAGCCCAGGTGGCTCTAATTACAACGGCGTGCTTGGAGGAGGAACTGCCCGTCAGGTCAGAGGAGAGTGAGGGCAGTGACATCATTTAAAGGATCTTTGACTGTTTTTCCAGGAGGTCGTATAGAGGATCTTTGACTAAATAGGTCCTGAAAAACAGCAGAGCACTCCTGTCATATTGAGAAAATCTAACAAGTGTATTGCAGTGCACTGCAAAAAGTCAGTGTTGAAAAACAAGAAAAAAAAAATACAGAAATGAGGGGTATTTTATTTGAACTAAGCAAAATGATCTGCCAATAGAACAAGAAAATTTGGCTTGTCAAGACTTTCCAAAACAAGTCAAATTAGCTAACCTCAATGAACCCAAAAATACCTTAAAATAAGTATATTCTCACTAATAACAAGTGCACTTTTCTTGGTAGAAAAAAAGGGACCCTTTTTGCTCAATATGTTGAAAAATATTCTTAAATTAAATAAATGCTAGTGCCATTATCTTGACATAATGATATGCGCTCGGCATTACATTTCTTGAAACCAGCAAACTTATACTAAAAACTAGTTTATTGTTCTTAATGGAAATGCAACAAGGCAAGCGCTTGTTACTCTCAGGGTCTCCTAGCCGCTCAGGCAAATCATATGGTCTAAAAATGCATTTTTCCATGGATAACATGACATCATCGCGCCAAGTGCGTGCTCTTTCAGTCAATTAGTGCGCATATTTTTTTAATTGTAATTTTGAAGAATTTATCTGAATGTGCATGAACTATTTCTGTTCAAAATTGTTAGAAATGTTAAATGTTTAAATATGAACTGTCAGTTTACTGTACTGTGCCAACTGTACTACTATATGAGTACCTATTTTCTATTGTTTCATTGAAAATAAAACGGCAAAGTCCATTTGGCTGTCATCTGTTTTAATTATGAGACACAATTGTGTCAAAATCTTGATTTTTTTTTTTTCATGCTTGAAATAAGACATTCTTACTTTGAAAAAGTAGTTTTCTACTTGTGAGTGTTGATGACACAGCTTTGCAACAGTTGATATTCTAGTTTCAAGCATGTTTTACTCAATATAGGTCATCAAATCTCAGCAACAAGCTGTAATATCTTACTGAGATCATTTAGGACCAAAACACTTAAAACAAGTAAAACACTCTAACATAAAATCTGCTTAGTGAGAAGAATTATCTTATCAGACAGAAAATAAGCAAATATCACCCTTATTTGAGGTATTTCATCTTACTTAGCAGTGTACCGTGGGTCCCTAAAAACAGCAGCGTGCTCCTCTCATTTACCGTCGTAGAGGATCTTTGAGGAGAAGAGCTGGGCGCTTCGTTATGACGCTGTTAAAACAGCAAGTCAGATTTATGGCTTAAACTCATCAGGCCAATGCTTCACAGGTGACACAGGGCCACACCTAACACTGACACAACACTAAACATGAGCTCATTAGCCAGTGGCACCACCACCTGAGTAGTGGCTCCTCACCTTTTGGGACACCTCATTTCACCTCATTCCTTTCTTGGGAATCGGCCATAAAGTGGAAGAGAATTGTGTCTAATTACAAACCCCAAAACCAGTGTAGTTGTCACGTTGTGTGAATGGTAAATAAAAACAGAATACAATGATTTGCAAATTATTTTCAACTTATATTCAATTGAATAGACTGCAAAGACAAGATATTTAATGTTCGAACTGAGAAACTTTTATTTTTTATTTTTTTGCAAATAATTACCAACTTTGAATTTAGTGGCAGCAACACATTGCAAAAAAGTTGTCACAGGGGCATTTTTACCACTGTGTTACATGGCCTTTCCTTTTAACAACACTCAGTAAACATTTTGGAACTGAGGAGACCAATTTTTGAAGCTTTTCAGGTGGAATTCTTGCCCATTCTTGCTTGATGTACAGCTTAAGTTGTTCAACAGTCCGGGGGTCTCCGTTGTGGTATTTTAGGCTTCATATTGCGCCACACATTTTCAGTGGTTTACATGTCTGGACTACAGGCAGGCCAGTCTAGTACCCGCACTCAGTCCATCTTAGATGAGCTCGGGCCCAGCGAAGCCGGCGGCGTTTCTGGGTGTTGTTGATAAATGTCTTTCGCTTTGCATAGTAGATTTTTAACTTGCATTTACAGATGTAGCGACGGACTGTAGTTACTGACAGTGGTTTTTCTGAAGAGTTCCTGAGCCCATGTGGTGATATCCTTTACACACTGATGTCGCTTTTTGATGCCGTACCGCCTGAGGGATCGAAGGTCTCGAGCATTGCTGTTACGTGCAGTGATTTCTCCAGATTCTCTGAACCTTTTGATGAAATTACGGAGCGTAGATGGTGAAATCCCTAAATTCCTTGCAATAGCTGGTTGAGAAATGTTGTTCTTAAACTGTTCGACAACTTGCTCACGCATTTGTTGACAAAGTGGTGACCCTCGCCCCCGTCCTTGTTTGTGAATGACTGAGCATTTCATGGACGCTGCTTTTATACCCAATCATGGCACCCACCTGTTCCCAATTAGCCTGTTCACCTGTGGGATGTTCCAAATAAGTGTTTGATGAGCATTCCTCAACTTTCTCAAGTCTTTTTTGCCACTTGTGCCAGCTTTTTTGAAACACGTCGCAGGCATCAAATTCCAAATGAGCTAATATTTGCAAAAAATAACAAACTTTTCCAGTTCTAACGTTAAGTATCTTGTCTTTGCAGTCTATTCAATTGAATATAAGTTGAAAAGGATTTGCAAATCATTGTATTTTGTTTTTATTTACCATTTACACAACAGTTTTGGCTTTCTGTAGATTTCTTGCTGCAAAAAATGAGCTCCTCGAATATTATTAGCACCATACTAAACTTTAGCTTTTTGTTTCTCAGGTTTATTAGAGAATTAGGCATTTGGCTTGATGGATTTGAGGAAAGTCATGGCGAATGTTGATAGCCGACATGGTTTTGTGCTTGTTTGTCATTGAGGCTGACAAAACAAGCGCCCCTACTGGCTGCATCAAATAGTGCGCAAAGGTGTTGCACACAAAGTAGGTTAGTGTGACGCCCGGGGTGAGCTGCGTGTTTATTTTTAACCCCGGGGAATAATGACTAATACACAAAGCTTGTGTGCATCTATGAATTGAATTGTGTTTGGACATCTTTTTTTTTTTTTTTTTTTCATCCGTCACCCAACGGGGCGGATGCATGTTGGAGTTTGCTCAGTGAGTCAGCTTGAGAGAAGGAGGTGGCGCTGGTGGGCACTACATTTTAGATAATGAACCGCTACTCTGCTGAGGATTAAACAAAAAAAGAAAAATAAATAAGCTTTTGACCCACACTTGTGCCTTGGGCAGGCGAGTACATGCTTAAAAATGAAAATAACAGCTTTTTGATGACGAAAATGCACCGTGATGATGCACGACTAAGTTGGCGGTACAGGAAATTGTCCATATTTGGATTGGGACCTTCTGATACTCTGATGCAAAAGCCAATGATTCACTGCTACAGCCTAATTTGCTGGCTGTCCAGAGTCGGGACCCGGGGTGGACCGCTTGCCTGTGCATCTGTTGGGAACATCTCTGTGCTGCTGACCCGTCTGCGCTCGAGATGGTCTCCTTCTGGCCCCACTATGGACTGGACTCACACTATTATGTTAGATCCACTATGGCCTGGACTCACACTATTATGTTAGATCCACTATGGACTGGACTCTCACACTATTATGTTAGATACACTTTGGACTGGACTCTCACTATTATGTTAGATCCGCTATGGCCTGGACTCTCACTATTATGTTAGATCCACTATGGACTGGACTCTCACTATTATGTTAGATCCACTATGGACTGGACTCTCACTATTATGTTAGATCCACTATGGCCTGGACTCTCACTATTATGTGAGATCCACTATGGACTGGACTCTCACTATTATGTTAGATCCACTATGGCCTGGACTCTCACTATTATGTGAGATCCACTATGGACTGGACTCTCACTATTATGTGAGATCCACTATGGACTGGACTCTCACTATTATGTTAGATCCACTATGGACTGGACTCTCACTATTATGTGAGATCCACTATGGACTGGACTCTCACAATATTATACTAAACCCACTCGACGTCCATTGCATCCGGTCCCCCCTAGAGGTGGGGGGGGGGGTGTCACCCACATATGCGGTCCTCTCCAAGGTTTCTCATAGTCATTAATATCGACGTCCCACCTGGGTTGTGAGTTTTTCCTTGCCCTTATGTAGCTTGTGCAGCCCTTTGAGACACTTGCGATTTAGGGCTATATAAATAAACATTGATTGATTGATTGGTCAATATTGCTGATGAGGAATACTGCAATCACATTTAAACTAGCCACATACAACTGTCGACCACTATAATGTATCCCACTTTTCAATTTAACAACATGCATGACCACTTCACTTTTTTCTGTGTTGAGTCATTTTAGGTTGATGTTAAACCTATACGGCTATACAATCTGTACATTGGCTACTCTTAAGTTATTTTACATTTCACAGTACTAACATGTGAGGCGTGGACTCACTTTTGTCAGATAGTGCTTGTTGTTGTTGTTGTTGTTGTTGTTGTTTTTTACTTGACTGTGAGTGAAGTCAGGGTGAGTGGACAAAGAATGCTGTAGTGGGAATCATGGGGTGGTTGTGGTTCTAATACGGAGTCACGTTCTTTTAAAAAAATGACATTTCCAGCTGTTTGTTGTTTACCCGACCTCGGAATGTCTGCCGTCACTCTCTGGAGGACCGTTTCTCTCCACTTCCTGTTCTGTTTATGCCTGCAACCTGTTGATCCACTCATGCAGCCCCGCCGGACCCCCTGTTGCTCCCCCTTTTCACTCACTCGCCGCCTCTGATGTGCAAAATTATTCATAAATAATTGAAAGGTTGCAGCTCTCTCTGTGTGTGTGTGTGTGTGTGTGTGTGTGTGTGTGTGTGTGTGTGTGTGTGTGTGTGTGTGTGTGTGTGTGTGTGTGTGTGTGTGTGTGTGTGTGTGTGTGTGTGTGTGTGTGTGTGTGTGTGTGTGTGTGTGTGTGTGTGTGTGTGTGTGTGTGTGTGCACTTGTCTCACCATCCTTGTGTGGACACACACTTGATAAACTACCCTTTCTGTGAGGATCTTTTAACTTGTGAGGACATTTGCCTGGTCCTCACAACTACAAAAGTAAAATGTTTGTTTTACTTTGTGTGTTTTGCATTCTGAAGTGAGGTTGCAACTAGGGATGTCCGATAAATGCTTTAAAATGTAATATCGGAAATTATCGGTATCGTTTTTTTAATTATCGGTATCGTTTTTTGTTGTTGTTGTTGTTTTGTTTTTTTTGGTTTTTATTAAATCAACATAAAAAACACAAGATACACTTACAATTATTGCACCAACCCAAAAAAACTCCCTCCCCCATTTACACTCATTCACACAAAAGGGTTGTATCTTTTTTGTTATTAATATTCTGGTTCCTACATTATATATCAATATATATCAATACAGTCTGCAAGGGATACAGTCCGTAAGCACACATGATTGTGCGTGCTGCTGGTCCACTAATAGTACTAACCTTTAACAGTTAATTTTACTCATTTTCATTAATTACTAGTTTCTATGTAACTGTTTTTATATTGTTTTACTTTCTTTTTTATTCAAGAAAATGTTTTTAATTTATTTATCTTATTTTATTAATTTTTTAAAAAAGGACCTTATCTTCACCATACCTGGTTGTCCAAATAAGGCATAATAATGTGTTAATTCCACGACTGCATATATCGGTTGATATCGGTATCGGTTGATATCGGTATCGGTAATTAAAGAGTTGGACAATATCGGAATATTGGATATCGGCAAAAAGCCATTATCTGACATCCCTAGTTGCAACTCTCTACTCCCATCTAGGGCTAGATGTATATTTTTTCATCATTCTAGCTATAGTGGAAAGGGGGGCCCTCACAACCCACTAACCAAACGTGGGTCCACACAAAGTAGGCAAGACGTGTGTGTGTGTGTGTGTGTGTGTGTGTGTGTGTGTGTGTGTGTGTGTGTGTGTGTGTGTGTGTGTGTGTGTGTGTGTGTGTGTGTGTGTGTGTGTGTGTGTGTGTGTGTGTGTATGTGTGTGTGTGTGTGTGTGTGTGTGTGTGTACTTGTCTCACCATCCTTGTGTGGACATACACTTGATAAACCACCCTTTCTGTGAGGATCTTTTAACTTGTGAGGACATTTGCCTGGTCCTCACAACTACAAAAGTAAAATATTTGTTTTACTTTGTGTGTTTTGCATTCTGAAGTGAGGTTGCAACTAGGGATGTCCGATAAATGCTTTAAAATGTAATATCGTAAATTATCGGTATCGTTTTTTTAGTTATCGGTATCGTTTTTTGTTGTTGTTTTGTTTTTATTAAATCCACATAAAAACACAAGATACACATACAATTATTGCACCAACCCAAAAAACCTCCCTCCCCCATTTACACTCATTCATACAAAAGGGTTGTATCTTTTTTGTTATTAATATTCTGGTTCCTACATTATATATCAATATATATCAATACAGTCTGCAAGGGATACAGTCCGTAAGCACACATGATTGTGCGTGCTGCTGCTCCACTAATAGTACTAACCTTTAACAGTTAATTTTACTCATTTTCATTAATTACTAGTTTCTATGTAACTGTTTTTATATTGTTTTACTTTCTTTTTTATTCAAGAAAATGTTTTTAATTTATGTATCTTATTTTATTAATTTTTAAAAAAAGGACCTTATCTTCACCATACCTGGTTGTCCAAATAAGGCATAATAATGTGTTAATTCCACGACTGCATATATCGGTTGATATCGGTATCGGTTGATATCGGTATCGGTAATTAAAGAGTTGGACAATATCGGAATATTGGATATCGGCAAAAAGCCATTATCTGATATCCCTAGTTGCAACTCTCTACTCCCATCTAGGGCTAGATGTATATTTTTTCATCATTCTAGCTATACTGGAAAGGGGGGCCCTCACAACCCACTAACCAAACGTGGGTCCACACAAAGTAGGCAAGACGTGTGTGTGTGTGTGTGTGTGTGTGTGTGTGTGTGTGTGTGTGTGTGTGTGTGTGTGTGTGTGTGTGTGTGTGTGTGTGTGTGTGTGTGTGTGTGTGTGTGTGTGTGTGTGTGTGTGTGTGTGTGTGTGTGTGTGTGTGTGTGTGTGTGTGCGTGCGCGCGTGCGTGCGCGCGTGTGTGTAATCAGATAAAAAGAAGCTGATTTAGTATTGGCTAGGGATGTCCGATAATGGCTTTTTGCCGATATTCCAATATTGTCCAACTCTTTAATTACTGATACCGATATCAACCAATACCGATATCAACCGATATATACAGTCGTGGAATAACACATTATTATGCCTAATTTGGACAACCGGGTATGGTGAAGATAAGGTACTTTTTAAAAAAAATTCATAAAATAAAACAAGAAAAATAAATTAAAGACATTTTCTTGAATAAAAAAGAAAGTAAAACAATACAAAAGCAGTTACATAGTTTAATTTAGTCTTTATTTGAAGGGACAATGCACAGAAACATGAAGCTCAAAGACAGATGTGTTCTGTACCAGATTATAGCTAAATAGCTCATTTCCATCTGCAGTCCCTGGCTACCTAAATGAAAGGGATACAAAAATCATGCAATGAAATTATGACAATAAAAACATACTATAGCATGTTTTTAAATTAAGAAAAGTCATAAAATGCCCTTTAATGTACACATACTTAATTCACAATACAACCACACCTCATTTACATCATCACACAAAGACGATACATACTTTTGTTCACGTCTGTCATCATTTGTAAAAACATAGAAACTAGTAATTAATGAAAATGAGTAAAATTAACTGTTAAAGGTTAGTACTATTAGTGGACCAGCAGCACGCACAATCATGTGTGCTTACGGACTGTATCCCTTGCAGACTGTATTGATATATATTGATATATAATGTAGGAAGCAGAATATTAATAACAGAAAGAAATGGGGGGAGGGAGGTTTTTTGGGTTGGTGCAGTAATTGTAAGTGTATCTTGTGTTTTTTATGTTGATTTAATTTAAAAAAAAAACAACAAAAAAAAACAAAAAAAAAACGATACCAATAATAAAAAAAACGATACCGATAATTTCCGATATTACATTTTAACGCATTTATCGGCATTATCGGACATCTCTAGTATTGGTACATTTTCTATGTCAGGGGTGACACAAGTTTGTGAGAGCATCATCACACACACACACACACACACACACACACACACACACACACACACACACACACACACACACACACACACACACACACACACACACACACACACACACACACACACACACACACACACGCACACACACACACACACACACACACACACACAGTTAGTGACCCATGCGAAATGAAACGCCAGCTGAAGAGAGGGCGGTTGCCAGAGCGGATGAATGGCTTTAATAGAGAAAAGTCCAGGCGTCGCTCCAGAGGGACGCACAGCGCGACCCTTCTGGATTCGCGGCGTGGCTTTAAAAGGCTTTGACCGAGCGAGAGGGGCTTTGCGTGACCTGCGCCTGTGTGCGCTTGTTTTCCTCACCCTGTCAGCCATGTGCTGAATGAACACTGCATGGACTCCTCGTGGTGCTGTTTTGTTTGTTTTTTTTTTTTGTTTTTTTTTTAATACAACCTTATTTACAAACTTTTCCGACATGTCATCAGCATGCGACTGTGAATTGTTCTTGTTTGCGGATGCCTCGGCCCTGCTGGTATCCGGCAAGGACAAGTCACAGGTGGAGAAAATCCTCAGTAACTTGCACCTGGCTCGCTGACAATAAACTATCCATACACCTGCAGTGTTTCCCATAAACTGCCAAGATACCTGTGGCGGTGGGGCGTGGCTATGGGCGTGGTCACATGACATCATTGAGTAATTTGCATAATTTACCACAATATGATTTTCTCTAAAAAGGCTAAAAAAATGTATACTTACTAATTAATAACAGTTTTGTTTTAAACGTCCATCCATCCATCCATTTTACAATATAATTACAACACTTTATGTACATATTTATATACAGATTTGAACAATAAGTTAT
This sequence comes from Entelurus aequoreus, assembly GCF_033978785.1. Taxonomy (NCBI): domain Eukaryota; kingdom Metazoa; phylum Chordata; class Actinopteri; order Syngnathiformes; family Syngnathidae; genus Entelurus; species Entelurus aequoreus. The sequence goes on from NC_084747.1 coordinate 7,093,132, forward strand.
TCACTGAAATATATTTATTAATTGTGGTTCTTACAAAAAATATATCTTATAAAATGTAAAAGCTAAAATGTCTCTTAAAGCTCTGCCCCTTTAATTAGTGCATACTAAATAATTTAACTTTAGCCTACTACTACAACCATATTATTTACCAGCAACATAAAGTGAAACAGAGGCAGAGGTGTCCTGCCACAGTCAGTAACAAATAAACAGAAAACAGTAGTGGTGGTAGATAGACACAGAGCTTCATCAAACATCTGATCCACTGAACAAAGAGCTCCAAAAATCTTGAACTTTAGACTGCCATCAGTTTTACTCCCTACACTTAACCATGTGTTTCCTACTGCCTGCAGACTTTGCACCCTTTGTTATATACACATGTTGGGTTTCTAATATAAATACATTTAATAAAGTCAAATACAAATAAGGCAACAAGAGAAGTATCCTACACTTCTCTTTTGTAAAGTAAATCTGAACAGCCGATATGGGCATCTACATCAACTATATGATTTGCCTGAGAAGCTGGATAGGACAAAAAAATAAATAAATAAATAAATAAAAAATTTCAATTTTTTTGTTGTTGTTGTTGTTGTGGCGGACATAATTATTTTGTGGCGGGCCGCCACAAATAAATGAATGTGTGGGAAACATAGAATCCATCCTATTTGGGTCCCACATCAACCTTAAGAAAGTCAATGACTTCACTATAAAAGTGGGTGACATTGTTATCACCAGGAAAGATGAGGTCACCTACCTCGGTTCCATTCTAGAGGCTAATCTTTCCTGTGATAAAATGGCAACCAAGGTAATCAAAAAGGTCAACCAATGAATGAGATTTCTCTACAGAATCCCCTCTCTGGTCAGCAAAAGCACCATGAAGATTCTAGCGGGAACTCTCGTTCAACCCTTTTTCGACTACGCATGCACCTCCTGGTACCCTAGCACCTCCAAAACCCTCAAATCTAAACTCCAAACATCCCAGAACAAGCTAGTCAGATTACTTCTATACCTCCACCCCAGATCACACCTCACCCCTACCCACTTCTCCAAAGTGGGCTGGCTCAAGGTGGAGGACAGAGTAAAACAACTTGCACTGAGCCTGGTCTATAAAATCCGCTACACCTCCCTGATACCGAAGTACATGTCAAACTACTTCCTTAACGTAAATGACCGCCATAACCACAACACCAGGGGGAGCTCCACTAACCACGTTAAACCCAGATTCCGATCTAACAAAGGTCTTAACTCATTCTCCTTCTATGCCACATCAATATGGAATGCACTCCCAACAGGTGTAAAAGAAAGGGCATCTCTATCCTCCTTCAAAACCGCACTAAAAGTACACCTCCAGGCAACTACAACCCTAAACTAACACCCTCCCCGGATTGTTAATGATCAAATGTAAATAATCAAATAATATTATTTTCTCTCATTCACGTAAAATACTAGACGTATAAAATTTCATGGGATTTAGCGATTAGGAGTGACAGATTGTTTGGTAAACGTATAGCATGTTCTATATGTTATAGTTATTTGAATGACTCTTACCATAATATGTTACGTTAACATACCAGGCACGTTCTCAGTTGGTTATTTATGCCTCATATAACGTACACTTATTCAGCCTGTTGTTCACTATTCTTTTTTTTATTTTAAATTGCCTTTCAAATGTCTATTCTTGGTGTTGGCTTTTAGCAAATTAATGCCCCCAAAAAATGCGACTTATACTCCAGTGCAACTTATTTGTTTTTTTCCTTCTTTATTATGCATTTTCGGCCGGTGCGACTTATACTCCAGAGTACGGAGCCCCTAAAGGGACATGGGAATTTTTTTTTTTTTAGACATGTATCTCGTGGCCACGAGAAAGTATCTCGTGGCCACGAGATACTTTCTCGTGACCACG
>NC_084747.1:7097531-7157531 GCF_033978785.1 Entelurus aequoreus
TACCGGTCCGCGGACCGATTGGTACCGGGCCGCACAAGAAATTTAAAAAAAAAAAAAAAAATTTTTTTTTTTTTTTTTAATGAAATCAACATAAAAAACACAATATATACATTATATATCAATATAGATCAATACAGTCTGCAGGGATACATTCCGTAAGCACACATGATTGTATTTATTTATGTAAAAAAAATAAAAAAAATATTTTTTTATTTTTTTATTTTTTTTAAATACACCTGCCCCCCACCCCCACCCCCCACCGGTCCGTGGGACAAATTTTCAAGCGTAGACCGGTCCGCAGCTACAAAAAGGTTGGGGACCACTGATTTACAGAACTAACTTGAACAGATAGCACTTTAGCACTGATTCTAAAAAAAATAAATAAAATTAATTAATTAATTAATTAAACATAAAAATAAATAAATACATTTTTAAAAAAAAGAGGACATTTCCACAATAATTTGAAGCTAAAACAAACTAATCCAGCCTGATATAAAGTCAACATTAGACCTGATTATCCAGCAAGGGTGGCATAGTGTGGACTTTTTAAGCACTGACTCACTTTTCACACACACACACACACACACACACACACACACACACACACACACACACACACACACACACACACACACACACACACACACGCGCACTCACACACACACACCTACCTCTAAAGCAGGATTGGGAGACTTTGGGGCAGCTCTCATCTTTGGAGCTTAAAGATACAATTGAGACATGCACACACACACACACACGCACACGCACACACACACGCACACACACACACACACTCACACACACACACACACACACACACACACACACACACACACACACACAGCGTTGTGTTTTCAACACTTTGAGGGGCTTTTCAGTGACTTTGTGTCTTAAAGACTTAAAAGGTACTAAGTACAAGCAACACTGATGTAATGATTTATGTTTATGTTTCTGTAGCACACACACACACACACACACACACACACACACACACACACACACACACACACACACACACACACACGTTAAGGGATTAGCTTCGCGGCTAACTTAAAAGTAGGCGTCAGAGGGGGAAAAAAAGACTAATTACTTAAGTACACAAACTTTCAAGCAACTCTCGATGCTGAAACCCCATGAAGAAACTGTGCTTCACTTCTTTTTACGCTTGCATGACAACTAAAACTGAGCCTTGTGATTTTACTCAATTAGCGTCCATTGTATGGTGGTGAACAATGTTCAAAATGTGACTTAAAAGCCTTAATTGCACACTTCATAAAGGTTTAATGGCAACCCTGAAAAAGTAAAAAAAAAAAAAAACTTGTGGTGTTGGACTTTTCATTTTTTCAACGCCATCTATAGGTTGTGGTCAAAATATACTGAAGGTCTTAAGTGTTGTACGTGCGTACAAATGTTTTAAATTACATTTTTCTCTAAGATTATGAGAGTCTGACATAATAGTGTGAGAGTCCAGTCCATATTGGATCTAACATAATAGTGTGAGTCCAGTCCATAGTGGATCTAACATAATAGTGAGAGTCCAGTCCATAGTGGATCTAACATAATAGTGAGAGTCCAGTCCATAGTGGATCTAACATAATAGTGAGAGTCCAGTCCATAGTGGATCTAATATAAGAGTGTGAGAGTCCAGTCCATAGTGGATCTAACATAATAGTGAGAGTCCAGTCCATAGTGGATCTAATATAATAGTGTGAGAGTCCAGTCCATAGTGGATCTAACATAATAGTGAGAGTCCAGTCCATAGTGGATCTAACATAATAGTGAGAGTCCAGTCCATAGTGGATCTAATATAAGAGTGTGAGAGTCCAGTCCATAGTGGATCTAACATAATAGTGAGAGTCCAGTCCATAGTGGATCTAATATAATAGTGTGAGAGTCCAGTCCATAGTGGATCTAACATAATAGTGAGAGTCCAGCCCATAGTGGATCTAACATAGTAGTGTGAGAGTCCAGTCCATAGTGGATCTAACATAATAGTGAGAGTCTAGTTCATAGTGGATCTAACATAATAGTGTGAGAGTCCAGTCCATAGTGGATCTAACATAATAGTGTGAGAGTCCAGTCCATAGTGGATCTAACATAATAGTGAGAGTCCAGTCCATAGTGGATCTAACATAATAGTGAGAGTCCAGTCCATAGTGGATCTAACATAATAGTGTGAGAGTCCAGTTCATAGTGGATCTAACATAATAGTGAGAGTCCAGTCCATTGTGGATCTAACATAATAGTGAGAGTCCAGTCCATAGTGGATCTAACATAATAGTGAGAGTCCAGTCCATAGTGGATCTAACATGATAGTGAGAGTCCAGTCAATAGTGGATCTAACATAATAGTGAGAGTCCAGTCCATAGTGGATCTAATATAATAGTGTGAGAGTCCAGTCCATAGTGGATCTAACATAGTAGTGTGAGAGTCCAGTCCATAGTGGATCTAACATAATAGTGAGAGTCCAGTCCATAGTGGATCTAACATAGTAGTGTGAGAGTCCAGTCCATAGTGGATCTAACATAATAGTGAGAGTCTAGTTCATAGTGGATCTAACATAATAGTGTGAGAGTCCAGTCCATAGTGGATCTAACATAATAGTGTGAGAGTCCAGTCCATAGTGGATCTAACATAATAGTGAGAGTCCAGTCCATAGTGGATCTAACATAATAGTGAGAGTCCAGTTCATAGTGGATCTAACATAATAGTGTGAGAGTCCAGTCCATAGTGGATCTAACATAATAGTGTGAGTGTCCAGTTCATAGTGGATCTAACATAATAGTGTGAGAGTCCAGTCCATAGTGGATCTAACATAATAGTGAGAGTCCAGTCCATAGTGGATCTAACATAATAGTGAGAGTCCAGTCCATAGTGGATCTAACATAATAGTGTGAGAGTCCAGTTCATAGTGGATCTAACATAATAGTGAGAGTCCAGTCCATTGTGGATCTAACATAATAGTGAGAGTCCAGTCCATAGTGGATCTAACATAATAGTGAGAGTCCAGTCCATAGTGGATCTAACATAATAGTGTGAGAGTCCAGTCCATAGTGGATCTAACATAATAGTGTGAGAGTCCAGTTCATAGTGGATCTAACATAATAGTGAGAGTCCAGTCCATTGTGGATCTAACATAATAGTGAGAGTCCAGTCCATAGTGGATCTAACATAATAGTGAGAGTCCAGTCCATTGTGGATCTAACATAATAGTGAGAGTCCAGTCCATAGTGGATCTAACATGATAGTGAGAGTCCAGTCAATAGTGGATCTAACATAATAGTGAGAGTCCAGTCCATAGTGGATCTAATATAATAGTGTGAGAGTCCAGTCCATAGTGGATCTAACATAGTAGTGTGAGAGTCCAGTCCATAGTGGATCTAACATAATAGTGAGAGTCCAGTCCATAGTGGATCTAACATAGTAGTGTGAGAGTCCAGTCCATAGTGGATCTAACATAATAGTGAGAGTCTAGTTCATAGTGGATCTAACATAATAGTGTGAGAGTCCAGTCCATAGTGGATCTAACATAATAGTGTGAGAGTCCAGTCCATAGTGGATCTAACATAATAGTGAGAGTCCAGTCCATAGTGGATCTAACATAATAGTGAGAGTCCAGTTCATAGTGGATCTAACATAATAGTGTGAGAGTCCAGTCCATAGTGGATCTAACATAATAGTGTGAGTGTCCAGTTCATAGTGGATCTAACATAATAGTGTGAGTCCAGTCCATAGTGGATCTAACATAATAGTGAGAGTCCAGTCCATAGTGGATCTAACATAATAGTGAGAGTCCAGTCCATAGTGGATCTAACATAATAGTGTGAGAGTCCAGTTCATAGTGGATCTAACATAATAGTGAGAGTCCAGTCCATTGTGGATCTAACATAATAGTGAGAGTCCAGTCCATAGTGGATCTAACATAATAGTGAGAGTCCAGTCCATAGTGGATCTAACATGATAGTGAGAGTCCAGTCCATAGTGGATCTAACATAATAGTGAGAGTCCAGTCCATTGTGGATCTAACATAATAGTGAGAGTCCAGTCCATAGTGGATCTAACATAATAGTGAGAGTCCAGTCCATAGTGGATCTAACATGATAGTGAGAGTCCAGTCCATAGTGGATCTAACATAATAGTGAGAGTCCAGTCCATAGTGGATCTAACATAATAGTGTGAGAGTCCAGTCCATAGTGGTTCTAACATAATAGTGAGAGTCCAGTCCATAGTGGATCTAACATAATAGTGAGAGTCCAGTCCATAGTGGATCTAACATGATAGTGAGAGTCCAGTCCATAGTGGATCTAACATAATAGTGAGAGTCCAGTCCATTGTGGATCTAACATAATAGTGAGAGTCCAGTCCATAGTGGATCTAACATAATAGTGAGAGTCCAGTCCATAGTGGATCTAACATGATAGTGAGAGTCCAGTCCATAGTGGATCTAACATGATAGTGAGAGTCCAGTCCATAGTGGATCTAACATAATAGTGTGAGAGTCCAGTCCATAGTGGTTCTAACATAATAGTGAGGTCTATTTAAAGGCTAGAGTATACAAATGAGTTTTAAGATGGGACTTAAATGCTTCTACTGAGCTAGCATCTCTAACTGTTACCGGGAGGACATTCCAGAGTACTGGAGCCCCAATAGAAAACGCTCTATAGTCCGCAGACTTTGTACAGACAAACAGTTGTTGTGTGCAGCGATTCAGGAGTGGAAGAGTTCTTATGTTTGTGAAATTTCAATGTCCTATTCAGTTTTTGGGATGGGTCCAACTCTCTAGTAGCTGCTTTTGTCCCACAAGTTGGACGTGATGTATCGCTAGCGTGGTTTTATCCAAACGACGAGGGGTGAAGTGGATTTTGGACTACAGCACGGTGGACCTTCCTTCCACTGACTCCCAGTTGACTGTTTTGGGGGATTTTGTTTCCTAAAGAAGCTTAGCAGTAATCTGTGCAAAGTGAGGCCTTGCTCGGCTCCCACAGCCCCCGTGTCCATACGATGGCATGGATAGGATCTTCTATTGGAAAGTTATTAATGGCTAAAACACTTGATGCGATGACATCGCCCATGCCTGACCTTTGACCCCTCGGTGGTGTGGCAGAAACACTTATCGGCCTGGGTTCAAGTCGCGGTTGACCTCGTTTTTCTTATCGCACTCCCAGCAGCTGCTCCGAAAGATAATCCTCCCAACGTTAAATCTTACTGGTCCAGCCTGGTTGATGTGGTTAGTGGCTAATTAGCGTAGTTGTATCTGGCAACGCAGCGTTACTCTACATCCGTTTACATTTTTAAACCATTTTTTTTTACCATTCCCATACCTCCCCCATGCCCGGTCACTGCGGCCAACTGGAGAGGAAGTGGAATGTTGCAGCAACTTTCCCAGAGGCTCCCGCAAGCGTCAGTTTGCGTTATAAATCATGCAGGGACACTCAGTGGGGGCACAATCCATTTTTATCCCTCCCGTCTTTTCTGCCGCTTCTTTTATTATTGAACGCGGGCGTCCTCGGAGCACGCGGGCTCGCACGTAATAGCGGCAAGTGGGGTTTGTAACGTTTTGACCCTCACGTGTAAAGTGAACAACAGTTCTCGGTGTCACACGGTGTGGTTGTACACCACAGCAGCAACACAACCAATGTTGTAACCACTAGATTACAATAATGTGCTGTACTGCATCCTCAAAGTCACAGATGGTTTACTATGAGGGGAAGTGCACTTTTGTTAATCATATACAAACCTAATGTTGTTTTTTTAATGCATTCTAACTAGAGATGTCCGATAATGGCTTTTTTGCCGATATTCCGATATTGTCCAACTCTTAATTACACTGCAAAAACTGAAATCTAAGTAAGATGAAATATCTCAAATAAGGGTGATATTTGCTTATTTTCTGTCTGATAAGATAATTCTTCTCACTAAGCCGATTTTATGTTAGAGTGTTTTACTTGTTTTAAGGGTTTTGGTCCTAAATGATGTCATTAAGATATTACAGCTTGTTGCTGAGATTTGATGAGCTATATTGAGTAAAACATGCTTGAAACTAGAATATCAACTGTTGCAAAGATGTGTCATCAACACTCACAAGTATGAAACTACTTTTTTAAAGTAATCATTTCTTAGTTCAAGCATGAAAAAAAAAATCATGATGCCGAGCGCATATCATTATGTCAAGATGATGGCACTAGCATGTACTTAATTTAAGAATATTTTTCAACATATTGAGCAAAAAAGTTCTCTTTTTTTTTTTGCAATTTTCTTGGTAGAAAAAACTAATTTTTCTAGCAAGAAAAGTGCACTTGTTATTAGTGAGAATATACTTATTTTAAGGTATTTTTGGGTTCATTGAGGTTAGCTAATTTTACTTGTTTTGGAAAGTCTTGACAAGCCAAATTTTCTTGTTCTATTGGCAGATAATTTTGCTTAGTTCAAATAAAATACTATGGAGCCCCTAAAGGGACATGGGGGAATTTTTTTTTTTTATATAATTTTTTTTTGTATTTTTTTTTTTTTAGACATTTATCTCGTGTGCACGAAAAACTTTTTATAAAGTTATAAAAAATTATTTTTTTTTAATTCATTATTTTTTTTTAGACGAATCTCGTGCGCACGAGAAACTCCCCAACTCAACCCCGCCCACCTCATCCTCCTCATGCTCTCTCAGGGAGAGCGTGTCCCAAATTCCAAGCTGCTGTTTTGAGGCATGTTAAAAAAAAAAAAAAGCACTTTGTGACTTCAATAATAAATATGGCAGTGCCATGTTGGCATTTTTTTCCATAACTTAAATTGATTTATTTTGGGAAAACCTTGTTACATTGTTTAAAGGCCTACTGAAAGCCACTACTACCAACCATGCAGTCTGATAGTTTATATATCAATGATGAAATCTTAACATTGCAACACATGCCAATACAGCCGGGTTAACTTATAAAGTGACATTTTAAAATTCCCGGCAAACTTCCGGCTGAAAACGTTTCGATATGATGCCGTTTGCGCGTGATGTCAACAGTGGAAGCGGAAGTATTCGGAGCCCATTGAATCCAATACAAAAAAGCTCTGTTTTCATCGCAAAATTCCACAGTATTCTGGACATCTGTGTTGGTGAATCTTTTGCAATTTGTTTAATGAACAATGGAGACTGCAAAGAAGAAAGCTGTAGGTGCGATCGGTGTATTAGCGGCTGGCTGCAGCAACACAACCAGGAGCACTTTGAGGATAGCAGACGCGCTAGCCGAACGACCTCACCTTGACTTCCTCCGTCTGCGGGCCGCTAACCGCATCGGTGATCGGGTGAAGTCCTTCGTCGTACCGTCGATTGCTGGAACGCAGGTGAGCACGGGTCGTGATGAGCAGATGAGAGCTGGCGTAGGTGCAGAGCTAATGTTTTTAGCATAGCTCTGTCGAGGTTCCGTAGCTAAGTTAGCTTCAATGGCGTCGTTAGCAACAGCATTATTAAGCTTCGCCAAGCTGGAAAGCATTAACCGTGTAGTTACCGTAATTTCCGGACTATAAGCCGCACCTGACCATAAGCCGCACCAGCTAAATTTAGGGGAAAATACAGATTGCTCCACATATAAGCCGCACCCGACTATAAGCCGCAGGGTTTTGATGTGTAATTAGCGTAGTATATAGGGGTTCCTGCTACCACGGAGGGGATTGTCGGGACAGAGATGACTGTTTGGGAACGCAAAGCGTCCCAATTATTAACAATAAATCTTTCAATCATTCAATCAAACTTTCACATCTTTGACATGGCGAACAGCATTCGTGCAGAGTACAAATAATACAACGGTGCAAAGTAATACAAAGTGCTCGCCTGTACGTTATCAAAATAACCAGCCTACCGGTATATGAAAAGTCAGTCTTTAATCATTGTGTCATCGTCTTCCTCCTGCGTACTAAAACCACCGAAATCCTCTTCGTCGGTGTCGGAGAAGAACAGGCCGTAAATAAGCCGCACCCTTGTATAAGCCGCAGGGACCAGAACGAGGGGAAAAAGTAGCGGCTTATAGTCCGGAAATTACGGTATACTAAAAACGAATTTATTGTTCTTAATGGAAAGGCAACAAGGCAAGCACTTGTTACTCTCGGGGTCTCCTAGCCGCGCAGGCAAATCATATGGTCTAAAAATGCATTTTTCCATGGATAACATGACATCATCGCGCCAAGTGTGTGCTCTTTCAGTCAATTAGTGCGCATATATACAGCCCGGCCCCCGGCCAAAATGTTTTTAATTGTAATTTTGAGGAATTTATCTGAATGTGCATGAACTATTTCTGTTCAAAATAGTTTGAAATGTTAAATGTTTAAAAATTAACTGTCAGTTTACTGTACTGTGCCAACTGTACTACTATATGAGTACATATTTTCTATTGTTTCATTGAAAATAAAACAGCAAAGTCCATTTGGCTGTCATCTGTTTTAATTATGAGACACAATTGTGTCAAAATCATGATTTTTTTTTCTTCATGCTTGAAGTAAGAAATTATTATTTATAAAAAAATAAAAATAAAAAAAAAGTAGTTTTATACTTGTGAGTGTTGATGACACAGCTTTGCAACAGTTGATATTCTAGTTTCAAGCATGTTTTACTCAATATAGGTCATCAAATCTCAGCAACAAGCTGTAATATCATACGGAGATCATTTAGATTAGATTAGATTTAGATTTAGATGTATTGGTCCTCGTTGGGGAAATTCATTTTCACTGCCGTACATTTAAACAATAGATATTACACATCACGAACAAAAATAACAAAAAGACATCATACATGACCAACACATTTACATGTTTGTCAGAAAGGTCGGCCGGGCCTGCTGTTTAGGGCGCGACCGAAACCCTTAAAACAAGTAAAACACTAACATAAAATCTGCTTAGTGAGAAGAATCATCTTATCAGACAGAAAATAAGCAAATATCACCCTTATTTCAGATATTTCATCTTACTTAGATTTCAGTTTTTGCAATGTGACTGAAAACCTTGCCCGCACACTCAAAGAATTCTTGATGTCCGCAGTTTGAATATTTCCATCGGTGCAGCTTATAGGTGGTATTTGACATGATGCAACTATGCCATACTTGTTATTGATTATAACGATCAGCTTTGAATAATAGTAGTGTGGCATCTTGCGCAATACGTTGTCGGGAGGTTCCTCCACAATGTGCCATTGTGCCTTCAAACTGGCATCTGCTGTCTGTAATGAGGCTGACCCATTTAGTGTCATGCAACACACACACACACACACACACACACACACACACACACACACACACACACACACACACACACACACACACACACACACACAGAGTCTTTATATACTCATGCTCTGCCAGTAGACGTATAACTAAAAGATCACTTTCTGTCTTTCTAGGATCCATGCGTCTTTGATCACCACATTCAAATAAACACACTTTGATCCAGAGAACGTTGACATATTTGTGGAGGAAGTGGATTTGGGCTAAAAAAAAAAAAAATGTGGGGTTGTGTAGTACTCCAAAGTACAAGTACAGTGTGTAGTAGTAATCAGTGAGTCTGTGCAGCTAACATGGAATAGTTTGTATTCTATTTGTTATCAGAGATGCTGCTGATTGAAAAGACAAGCAAGAATTCCCACAGGGGGGGGGGGGGGGGGTAGTAAGCTGTTAAACCCCCTGACACACACACACACACACACACACACGCACAAACACACAAAGGTAGTAACAAGTAACTGTAGCTCCAATTCGAATGTTTCCTGGCATTATAATATTGATGGCGTTGTTGTGCATGTATGATTTGTTGCATTTGCTTTGCTAAATCCGGCTCAAACAAAGCACAGCAACATCAACTATTATAAATATTACACAGAGTTTGCACACAACGGCACATCCCCATTTTTAATGTGTGCGGCTCGCCATCCGGGATGGACGACCGTGACATGTTGCCGCATGAATTAGTCATGGCGGCGCCAACAAGGAGGCCTCCGGGTGCGAGCGCTTACATTTTAGCGCGTTTTCTTATTTGAACGACCAAAGTTTGGAGACACAGGCACACACACACACACACACACACACACACACACACACACACACACACACACACACACACACACACACACACACACACACACACACACACTTTTCTTGCTTCCGTGCGTTCAATGTAAGTGTGTAAGTGGTTTATACTATAGAACAGGAGAGTTCTGCTGTTTTTAAGTATACCTTTTGCCAAAATATTATTCAAAGATCCTTTATATCAGTGGTCCCCAACCCGGTCCGTGGACCGATTGGTACCGGGCCGCGGCCGCACAAGAAAAAAAAAAAAAAAATTTTTTATTTTTTTTTTATTTTTTATTTTTATTTTTTTATTAAATCAACATAAAAAACACAATATATACATTACATATCAATATAAATCAATACAGTCTGCAGGGATACAGGCCGTAAGCACACATGATTGTATTTCTTTATGACAAAAAAATAAATAAAATAAAAAAAAAAAAAAATTTTACTACCCCTTCCCCCCCCTGTCCGTGGGACAAATTTTCAAGCATTGACCGGTCCGCAAGTACAAAAAGGTTAGGGACCCCACTGGTCTACATAACATGTAATGGTGGTTCTTTGGTCAAAATGTTGCATAGATCAGTGGTCCTCAACCACCGGGCCGCACAAGAAATAAAAAAATAAAAAATAAAAAATATAAAAAATAAGGGAATAAGCGGTAGAAAATGGATGGATGGATGGAATATATTTTTTATTTTTATTTTTATTAAATCAACATAAAAAACACAATATATACATTATATATCAATATAAATCAATACAGTCTGCAGGGATACAGTCCGTAAGCACACGATTGTATTTCTTTATTACAAAAAAAAAAAAAAAAAAAAAAATTTTTTTACTACCCCCCCCCCCCCCTGTCCGTGGGACAAATTTTCAAGCATTGACCGGTCCGCAAGTACAAAAAGGTTAGGGACCCCACTGGTCTACATAACATGTAATGGTGGTTCTTTGGTCAAAATGTTGCATAGATCAGTGGTCCCCAACCACCGGGTGCACAAGGCCCGGTACCAATCGGTACAAGAAATAAAAAAATAAAAAATATATATTTTTTATTTTTATTTTTATTAAATCAACATAAAAAAACACAATATATACATTATATATCAATATAGACCAATACAGTCTGCAGGGATACAGTCCGTAAGCACACATGATTGTATTTCTTTATAAAAAAATAAATAATTTTTTTTTATTTTTATAAAATTTGTCCGTGGGACAAATTTTCAAGCGTTGACCGGTCCGAAGCTACAAAAAGGTTGGGGACCACTGCTTTATATGACAGAAGCTCTCTTTCGGTCCTAGAGCCGTACACCAACCACACTTGCCAAAGATTCTCTATATGATAGGAGCTCTGTGTCAGTGCTATTTAGAAATATCTACTACAAAAACGCTAGTCAAAGATCCTTGCAATGCGGTTTTAAGGTGCCTACTGCTATCAAAACTAGTCAAAGATCCTCTATATGACTGGAGTGCGCTGTTTTACAAAAAAGAAAAAAGAAAAAAAAAAGTGAATACCACAAAAATACTAATCAGAGATTCTCTAGAGCAGTGGTCACCAACCTTTTTGAAACCAAGAGCTACTTCTTGGGTAGTGATTAATGCGAAGGGCTACCATTTTGATACACACTTAAATAAATTGCCAGAAATAGCCAATTTGCTCAATTTACCTTTAACTCTGTTATTATTAATAACTAATGATATTTACACTTAATTGAACGGTTTAAAAGAGGAGAAAACACGAAAAAAATGACAATTAAATTTTGAAACATAGTTTATCTTCAATTTCGACTCTTTAAAATTCAAAATTCAACCGAAAAAAAGAAGAGAAAAACTTCAAAAAAGAAATTATGGAACATCATTAGTAATTTTTCCTGATAAAGATTAATTTTAGAATTTTGATGACATGTTTTAAATAGGTTAAAATCCAATCTACACTTTGTTAGAATATATAACAAATTGGACCAAGCTATATTTCTAACAAAGACAAATCATTATTTCTGCTAGATTTTCCAGAACAAAAATTTTAAAAGAAATTCAAAAGATTTAAATTTGATTCTACAGATTTTCTAGATTTGCCAGAATAATTTTTTTGAATTTTAATAATAATAAGTTTGAAGAAATATTTCACAAATATTCTTCGTCGAAAACACAGAAGCTAAAATGAAGAATTAAATTAAAATGTATTTATTATTCTTTACAATAAAAAAAATAAATTTACTTGAACATTGATTTAAATTGTCAGGAAAGAAGAGGAAGGAATTTAAAAGGTAAAAAGGTATATGTGTTTAAAAATCCTAAAATCATTTTTAAGGTTGTATTTTTTCTCTAAAATTGTCTTTCTGAAAGTTATAAGAACCAAAGTAAAAAAAATTATGAATTTATTTAAACAAGTGAAGACCAAGTCTTTAAAATATTTTCTTGGATTTTCAAATTCTATTTGAGTTTTGTCTCTCTTAGAATTAAAAATGTCGAGCAAAGCGAATAGAGGCAGCTCACTGATAAGTGCTGCTATTTGAGCTATTTTTAGAACAGGCCGGCGGGCTACTCATCTGGTCCTTACGGGCTACCTGGTGCCCGCGGGCACCGCGTTGGTGACCCCTGCTCTAGAGCAGTGGTCCCCAACCGCCGGTCCGTGGATCGATTGGCTGGCCGCACAAGAAAATAAAATAAAAAATAATATTATTATTATTATATATATATTTTTTTAATTAAATCAACATAAAAAACACAAGATACACTTACAATTAGTGCACCAACCCAAAAAACCTCCCTCCCCCCATTTACACTCATTCACACAAAATGGTTGTTTCTTTCTGTTATTAATATTCTGGTTCCTACATTATATATCAATATATATCAATACAGTCTGCAGGGATACAGTCCGTAAGCCCCCCCCCCCCCCCCTCCCGGTCCGCGGGACAAGTTTTCAAGCGTTAACCGGTCCGCAGTGACAAAAATGTTGGGGACCACTGGTTTACAGGACAGGATGTCCGTCGACAAAGGAGGACCACGATGGACGTGCGTCAACTTGGAACAAAATAATGATCATTTTGGTCACAAAAATCATGTGACATGTTTTATATCCTCTCATCCCTATTTCAAATAGCATGCAAGTGTAAAAATAAGCTAAGCAGTGTTTAATTAAAGGTGCCATAACTGGGTATCGCATTTTCTGGACCATAGGGCACACCGGGTTATAAGGCGCACTGCCGATGATTTTTTTCATACAAAAGGCGCACCGGATTAAGGCGCATTAAAGAGGTCATATTATGATTTTTTTTCTAAATTTAAAACATGTAATGGTGGTACTTTGGTCAAAATGTTGCATAGATTATGTTTTACAGATCATCTTCGAGCCGCTTTCGGATGTGCTGTTTTGTGGGCGGTCTTATTTACGTGGCTCACCTTCGGCAGCGTCTTTTCTCCCAAAAAATGCTCCCAAAATGCAACATTGAACGACACAGGAAGTCCTTCATACCGACAGCTATCAGACTGTATAATGCATTTGTTCCTTTTTGACTGTACTTGAATGTATAATAGACTGTATTTATATTATTCACATGTGAATAATGCTGTATAATAGACTGTATTTATATTATTCACTTGTGAATAATGCTGTATAATAGACTGTATTTATATTATTCGCATGTGAATAATGCTGTATAATGCACTGTATTTATTTTATTTACATGTGAATAATGCTGTATAATAGACTGTATTTATATTATTCTCATGTGAATAATGCTGTATAATAGACTGTATTTATATTTTTCACTTGTGAATAATGCTGTATAATAGACTGTATTTATTTTATTCACATGTGAATAATGCTGTATAATAGACTGTATTTAAAATTATTCACATGTGAATAATGCTGAATAATAGACTGTATTTAAAATTATTCACATGTGAATAATGCTGAATAATAGACTGTATTCATATTATTCACATGTGAATAATGCTGTATAATAGACTGTATTTGTATTATTCACATGTGAATAATGCTGTATAATAGACTGTATTTATATTATTCACATGTGAATAATGCTGTATAATAGATTGTATTTATATTATTCACTTGTGAATAATGCTGTATAATAGACTGCATTTATATTATTCACATGTGAATAATGCTGTATAATAGACTGTATTTATATTATTCACTTGTGAATAATGCTGTATAATAGACTGTATTTATATTACTCACATGTAAATAATGCTGTATAATAGATTGTATTTATATTATTCACATGTGAATAATGCTGTATAATAGACTGTATTTATATTATTCACATGTGAATAATGCTGTATAATAGACTGTATTTATATTATTCACATGTGAATAATGCTGTATAATAGATTGTATTTATATTATTCACTTGTGAATAATGCTGTATAATAGACTGTATTTATATTATTCACTTGTGAATAATGCTGTATAATAGACTGCATTTATATTATTCACATGTGAATAATGCTGTATAATAGACTGTATTTATATTACTCACATGTAAATAATGCTGTATAATAGATTGTATTTATATTATTCACATGTGAATAATGCTGTATAATAGACTGTATTTATTTTATTCACATGTGAATAATGCTGAATAATAGACTGTATTTAAAATTATTCACATGTGAATAATGCTGAATAATAGACTGTATTCATATTATTCACATGTGAATAATGCTGTATAATAGACTGTATTTATATTATTTACATGTGAATAATGCTGTACAATAGACTGCATTTATATTATTCACATGTGAATAATGCTGTATAATAGACTATATTTATATTATTCACATGTGAATAATGCTGTATAATAGACTGTATTTATATTATTCACATGTGAATAATGCTGTATAATAGACTGCATTTATATTATTCACATGTGTATAATGCTGTATAATAGACTGTATTTATATTATTCACATGTGAATAATGCTGTATAATAGATTGTATTTATACTATTCACATGTAATATAAATACAAAGTGTTTATTGTTTATTGTGAGCGAACTATGGGGCTGAATTTCCCCCAGGGATCAACAAAGTACTTTCTATTCTATTCTATTCTATTTAGTTCTACTAAAACACAGAGGGCGGGCTCATCTAGCTAAGCGATATTACGTCATGAAAAGCCGCAACTTCAACGTTTGAGCGAGATGATCGATTTTTCTCCCGTTTTGGTGTTGTCCGGCAAGCTCTCGGGACACATGACATCCTTAAAAGTCTGCTTTTGCATCGTGGATAATAAGACGCTCGTATGATGAGCTTTTAAAGCGAGCGTGTGTGTTATGTCGAGGCTGCCTCCACGAGTGTGGCATCAGGATGACGCTGATGCTCGGTGTCGGGTCCTGTGTCTCATGCTGTCCTCTGCCTTCATGTCACACTCTTCTCTTCCCGGCCTTTGCTGGCTGCATCTGGATGATGTGCAGACAGGAAAGCACAGAGATGTGTGTTTAATGTGTGTGTGTGTGTGTGTGTGTGTGTGTGTGTGTGTGTGTGTGTGTGTGTGTGTGTGTCACATGTGCAGCCGAGCTAACTGGAGCAGGGGCTGCGTCGTGAGTACACGCTTGACGGCCCGCCTGCAGCCTCGTCATACACCATAATCTGCCTAACGGAGGCCCATCTGAGCCAGTAACGCCTTTAGCGATGATGTGTTAGGTTAGTTCGTCATTAGCACGTCTTCATCAACACTAACACACAAAAAAAATCAGAGCCCAAGAAGATCGGATAAAGGAAGCATTAAATGTAGGCTTCAAAGCTCCTCCTGAGTAATTATGTTCTTTTTATCCTTAAACCACCAGGCTCTCACTGCAAAAAGTCAGTGTTCAAAAACAAGGAAAAAAAATACAAAAATGAGGGGTATTTTATTTGAACTAAGCAAAATTATCTGCCAATAGAACAAGAACATTTGGCTTGTCAAAACTTTCCAAAACAAGTAAAATTAGCTAACTTCAATGAACTCAAAAATACCTTAAAAAAAGTATATTCTCACTAATAACAAGTGCACTTTTCTTGGTAGAAAAAAAAAGAGACCCTTTTGCTCAATGTGTTGAAAAATATTCTTAAATGAAGTAAATGCTAGTGCCATTATCTTGACATCAGGAATATTTAAGGTGTTTTTATCCTTCTTTGTGGGGACATTGTTGATGGTCATGTCATGTTCGGATGTACATTGTGGACGGCGTCTTTGCTCCACAGCAAGTCTTTGCTGTCGTCCAGCATTCTGCATTGCAAAAAGTCAGTGTTCAAAAACAAGAAAAAAAAAAAAAAAAAATGAGGGGTGTTTTATTTGAGCTAAGCAAAATTATCTGCCAATAGAACAAGAAAATTTGGCTTGTCAAGACTTTCCAAAACAAGTAAAATTAGCTAACCTCAATGAACCCAAAAATACCTTAAAATAAGTATATTCTCACTAATAACAAGTGCACTTTTCTTGGTAGAAAAAAAAAGACCTTTTTGCTCAATATGTTGAAAAATATTCTTAAATGAAGTAAATGCTAGTGCCATTAACTTGACATCAGGAATATTTAAGGTGTTTTTATCCTTTGTGGGGACATTGTTGATTGTCATGTCATGTTCGGATGTACATTGTGGACGGCGTCTTTGCTCCACAGTAAGTCTTTGCTGTCGTCCAGCATTCTGCATTGCAAAAAGTCAGTGTTCAAAAACAAGAAAAAAAAAATACAAAAATGAGGGGTGTTTTATTTGAGCTAAGCAAAATTATCTGCCAAGATAATCTGCCTTGTCAAGACTTTCCAAAACAAGTCAAATTAGCTAACCTCAATGAACCCAAAAATACCTTAAAATAAGTATATTCTCACTAATAACAAGTGCACTTTTCTTGGTAGAAAAAAAAGAAGCCTTTTTGCTCAATATGTTGAAAAATATTCTTAAATGAAGTAAATGCTAGTGCCATTATCTTGACATAATGATATGCGCTCGGCATTACATTTCTTGAAACCAGCAAACTTATACTAAAAACTAATTTATTGTTCTTAATGGAAAGGCAACAAGGCAAGCGCTTGTTACTCTCGGGGTCTCCTAGCCGCTCAGGCAAATCATATGGTCTAAAAATGCATTTTTCCATCGATAACATGACATCATCGCGCCAAGTGCGTGCTCATTTAGTGCACATATATACAGCCCGGCCCCCGGCCAAAATGTTTGTAATTGTAATTTTGAGGAATTTATCTGAATGTGCGTGAACTATTTCTGTTCAAAATAGTTTGAAATGTTAAATGTTTAAATATTAACTGTCAGTTTACTGTACTGTGCCAACTGTACTACTATATGAGTACGTATTTTCTATTGTTTCATTGAAAATAAAACAGCAAAGTCCATTTGGCTGTCATCTGTTTTCATTATGAGACACAATTGTGTCAAAATCATGATTTTTTTTTTCATGCTTTATATAAGAAATGATTACTTTACTTTAAAAAAGTAGTTTTATACTTGTGAGTGTTGATGACACAGCTTTGCAACAGTTGATATTCTAGTTTCAAGCATGTTTTACTCAATATAGCTCATCAAATCTCAGCAACAAGCTGTAATATCTTACTGAGATCATTTAGGACCAAAACACTTAAAACAAGTAAAACACTCTAACATAAAATCTGCTTAGTGAGAAGAATTATCTTATCAGACAGAAAATAAGCAAATATCACCCTTATTTGAGATATTTCATCTTACTTAGATTTCAGTTTTTGCAGTGCTCTCCATCCTGCATGGAGAGACTGAGAGTTGACTTATCTATATTTCTTCCAATAATGCTCTCTTTCTCACCAAGCTCCTTGTTGACGGCCTTGTCTGTTCTAGTCTTGTACAGATCTACAATTTTGCCCCTAAAATGTCCTTTGACAGCTTCTTTGGTCTTTCCCGTGATGGTGTAGAGCAGGGGTCACCAATGCGGTGCCCGCGGGCACCAGGTAGCCCGTAAGGACCAGATGAGTAGCCCGCTGGCCTGTTCTAAAAATAGCTCAAATAGCAGCACTTACCAGTGAGCTGCCTCTATTTTTTAAATTGTATTTATTTACTAGCAAGCTGGTCTCGCTTTGCTCGACATTTTTAATTCTAAGAGAGACAAAACTCAAATAGAATTTGAAAATCCAAGAAAATATTTTAAAGACTTGGTCTTCACTTGTTTAAATAAATGCATACTTTTTTTTTACTTTGCTTCTTATAACTTTCAGAAAGACAATTTTAGAGAAAAAATACAACCTTAATGATTTTAGGATTTTTAAACACATACCTTTTTTACCTTTTAAATTCCTTCCTCTTCCTTCCTGACAATTTAAATCAATGTTCAAGTAAATTAATTTTTTTATTGTAAAGAATAATAAATACATTTTGATTTAATTCTTCATTTTAGCTTCTGTTTTTTCGACGAAGAATATTTGTGAAATATTTCTTCAAACTTATTATGATTAAAATTCAAAAAAAATATTCTGGCAAATCTAGAAAATTTGTAGAATCAAATTTAAATCTTATTTCAAAGTCTTTTTAATTTCTTTTAAAAAATTTGTTCTGGAAAATCTAGAAGAAATAATGATTTGTCTTTGTTAGAAATATAGCTTGGTCCAATTTGTTATATATTCTAACAAAGTGCAGATTGGATTTTAACCAATTTAAAACATGTCATCAAAATTCTAAAATTAATCTTAATCAGGAAAAATTACGAATGATGTTCCATAAATTATTTTTTTAATTTTTTCAAAAAGATTCGAATTAGCTAGTTTTTCTCTTCTTTTTTTCGGTTGAATCTTGAATTTTATAGAGTCGAAATTGAAGATAAATTATGTTTCAAAATGTAATTGTCATTTTTTTCGTGTTTTCTCCTCTTTTAAACCGTTCAATTAAGTGTAAAATATCATTAATTATTAATAATAACAGAGTTAAAGGTAAATTGAGCAATTTGGCTATTTCTGGCAATTTATTGAAGTGTGTATCAAACTGGTAGCCCTTCGCATTAATCACTACCCAAGAAGTAGCTCTTGCTTTCAAAAAGGTTGGTGACCCCTGGTGTAGAGGTTTCAATGGAAGTGTCTTTTATCCACATAAAGTACAAAACCCGAAACCAGTGAAGTTGGCACGTTGTGTGAATCGTAAATAAAAACTTTTCAACTTATATTCAATTGAATAGACTGCAAAGACAAGATATTTAATGTTCCAACTGAGAAACTTAATTTTTTTTGTGCAAATAATCATTAATTTAGAATTTAATGGCAGCAACACTTTGCAAAAAAGTTGTCACAAGGGCATTTTTACCGCTGTGTTACATGGCCTTTCCTTTTAACAACACTCAGTAAATGTTTGGGAACTGAGGAGACCAATTTTTTTGAAGCTTTTGAAGCCCATACCATCACAGATGCTGGCTTTTGAACTTTGCGCCTATAACAGTCCGGATAGTTATTTTCCTCTACGACGTCCACAGTTTCCAAAAACATTATGAAATGTGGACTCGTCAGACCACAGAACACTTTTCAACTTTGCATCAGTCCATCTTAGATGAGCTCGGGCCCAGCGAAGCCGGCGGCATTTCTGGGTGTTGTTGATAAATGGCTTTCGCTTTACATAGTAGAGTTCTAACTTGCACTTACAGATGTAGCGACGACCTGTAGTTACTGACAGTGGGTTTTTTTTAAGTGTTCCTGAGCCCATGTGGTGATATCCTTTACACACTGATGTCGCTTTTTGATGCAGCACCGCCTGAGGGATCGGAGGTCTGTAATATCATCGCTTACGTGCAGTGATTTCTCCAGATTCTCTGAACTTTTTGATGATATTACAGACCATAGATGGTGAAATCCCTAATGATTATTATTAAAGGAGTGGCTCCACACTGTGTATGGACCTACACAGTTAGCTGCTAGCTGCCTGTGTCAACCGGGGGAGCAAAATAAATATAGTATCAGTATTTTGTGATTGGCTATGACGGCATTGGCCAATCACATATTTTTTCACGGAAATCGTCCGATTGATGGCTGCATCTCTCGTTGATAGTCCATCAAATATTTACTTTATTCAATCAAATACAATTCCATCTATAACATGCTGAACTACATTATATATACTAGTTTTGTACTGTAGTTATATGACAGAAAAAGTGTGATAAATCCGCATTTATTGGTTCATATGACCTTTTCTGGTCAATGTATGTGCATCATATTCAACATGTGATAGGATGATGCACCAGTGACTCAGCTTCAGCTGTTACAAATGTGTGTGTGTGTGTGTGGTGTGTGTGTGTGTGTGTGTGTGTGTGTGTGTGTGTGTGTGTGTGTGTGTGTGTGTGTGTGTGTGTGTGTGTGTGTGTGTGGTGTGTGTGGGCGTGTGGGCGTGTGGGCGTGTGTGTTTCTGTTTCTGTAAGCCAGCTGTCAGTCATGTCCAAGTCTTTGTTTGCAACCTACAAAATAACACAATTTCAATCTTTCTGAACATCTTGACGGCAGGAAAAAACCAAACCATTTTTTAAAGATACGGCAAAAGCTACAATTAAATAGTCCAGCTAAATAATCACTTCATTAAAGTCGTGTTTTTTTCTTCCCTATATTCAAACACAGTGTTACTGTTCAAACTGTGTGTAATGTTACAGTGGTGGAAAAATATTAAATGTACCTGTTATATTAAAATGATGCCTTGATTTTAATGAATACTTGGGCCTACTACGCTACTGTATTTTAATGTTGGTCGTTATGGTGGTACTTGGAGAGCCAAGTTCTGTTTTGTTGAGAACCGCTGCTCTAGTCAACTAGTGTGTGGTCTACAAATGCAAAGAACTGCTGGGGTATCTTATTAGCACCGCCTTATAAAACACTGACATTAGCTGTGCAGCTGTGGCTGTAGGCGACCTCCTGATGTTTTTAAAGGACTGTGGAAGCCTCTTGCTTCCGGGTTCTTTGGACCACCAGTTACCGACATGACAGCAGCGTGCATGATTAGATACAAATATATATTTTTCAATAAAAGTCTTTTGTCTTGCTTTTCAGCCATCAGGTTGTCAGTCTTCTCCTTCTCCTTCTCGCTCGAGCACGTGAATGGTTTCTCCCAGAGTGTCGTCTGTCTTGTTCTCGCCCTCGCTCTTATTCGTGCCCGTGTGTCACCAACCGCCATCACCAACAACAACAACAACCCTTTCTCATTCCCGACTGCTGCCTTTAACAGAGCGACAGGTGATCTGCCGCTGATCTCGAAGCCAGTCCTGGCACACCCTGTTTCACCGCAGGCCACGCCCCCCACAAGGACCTTTAGCATCCAGCTGACCTTCATTTGACCAACAAGTTCTCGATATGCACGTATTGCTGTCAGTCATTTCCAATAATATCAATCAGTTTTTGAACAACCATGACAAGTAGTTGGAGCGTCCCCTTTATTTACGTTGCCAGAATGGATATGCCGCCCCCTTTTGGTGTGATTTTTATCGGCAGGATTAGAGACAAATTTGACACGCGTGATTGAAAGAATTTAAGACTATACATTTGATCACGTCATTGCATGTTTTTGTTGCTCTGCTCCATGATTACTTAAGACTTGATGTTTGCAAATTAGAAGCGGATTACCTATGTTTTTTCTCGTTTTTTAACACGTGTTGGGCCAGATTTTGCAATTCTGGTAGCGTGTAATAACACAAAATGTGCATAATAGGTAGAAAAGTCAGGCCATAAAATTATGTTCTTTACATGCGTATGTAAACTTTTGATCGCAACTGTCATGTTCAAACACTGATGACATTTATTAAACAGGACAAGAAGCAAAGAATCAAACAGACAGAATTAAATTTGGCTCAATTTGAGGAGAAAGGTCTGGTCTGTACTCTTGTACAGTCTCCAGCACACTCTGGCGAAAGATTGTACGCCTCCTTTATTTGGACTTTCCCTGACCACATGGCAACAACTGCTTCCAAAGGGACGTGGGTCGTAAACAGCGTTGCCTTTGGTTACAGAACAGTTCAAAATAAAAAAAGGTCGTAAACACTTCACAGAAAAGGTCGTAAAACAGTTCAAAGAAAGGTTCGTAAAAGACTTTAAAAAAGTGGTGTCTGGAACTTGGGCAGATCCTGCCATCTCTCCGCTTTGTAGTCCTTGGGTTAAAACAATATCTTTCTGTTGATTACAATACATGAAAGAAAATAGAACACCTTCATGTTGCTTCCCCCCCTACACAGTGGAGTTTTACAAGCCTTCTTCTTGGTAGATTCAAATACATGTTTTTGCTTCTCGCTGGGAACTCATTGAAACACAAAGTTTTTGTGATAACTTAGATAAAGTTATTCTAACACCAACAGTATAAGCCAGCTACGTAGGCTACACGCTAACGAAGCACTGCTTTGTCTCCACAGTTCTTTCCTGGTCTAGCTGGCCAATGCCGGCCCCGTCGTGGACGTCTGGCGGCGGTCACAGCAGTAATCGCGTGAGAGCGGTGCCCGCCGCCTAGCCCATGATGCCGTCATCCACACGGAAAGGCGTGCCAAAGGACCCCGAGCTGGCCGAGCTCTTCTTCAAGGATGACCCCGAGGAAGTCTTCTGCGACCTGCACGAGATCGGACATGGCAGCTTCGGGGCCGTCTACTTTGTACGTGTGTTTTTTCTCCCCTCGTTTATTATTGTGTAAAAAGTAAGTGTTCAAAAACAAGAAAAAAATAAATAAAAATGAGGGGTATTTTATTTGAACTAAGCAAAATTATCTGCCAATAGAACAAGAAAATGTGGCTTGTCAAGACTTTCCAAAACAAGTAAAATTAGCTAACCTCAATGAACCCATAAATACCTTAAAATAAGTATATTCTCACTAATAAGTGCACTTTTCTTGGTAGAGAAAATTTGACCTTTTTGTTCAATATGTTGAAAAATATTCTTAAATGAAGTAAATGCTAGTGCCATTATCTTGACATAATGATATGCGCTCGGCATTACATTTCTTGAAACCAGCAAACTTATACTAAAAACTCATTTATGTTCTTAAAGGCCTACTGAAAGCCACTACTAGCGACCACACAGTCTGATAGTTTATATATCAATGATGAAATCTTAACATTGCAACACATGCCAATACGGCCGGGTTAACTTATAAAGTGCAATTTTAAATTTCCCGGGAAATATCCGGCTGAAACGTCGCGGTATGATGACGTATGCGCGTGACGTAGTCAGTTAAACGGAAGTTATGGTACCCCGTAGAATCCTATACAAAAAGCTCTGGTTTTATTTCATAATTCCACAGTATTCTGGACATCTTTTGCAACTTGTTTAATGAACAATGAAGGCTGCAAAGAAGAAAGTTGTAGGTGGGATCGGTGTATTAGCAGCGGACTACAGCAACACAACCGGAGGACTTTGTTGGAGAGCAGACGCGCTAGCCGGCGACCTCACCTTGACTTCCTACGTCTCCGGGCCGCCAAACGCATCGGGTGAAGTCCTTCGTCCTTCCGTCGATCGCTGGAACGCAGGTGAGCACGGGTATTGATGAGCAGATGAAGGCTGGCTGGCGTAGGTGGAGAGCTAATGTTTTTAGCATAGCTCTGTGAGGTCCGGTTGCTAAGTAGGCTTAGCAACAGCATTGTTAACCTTGGCCAGGCTGGAAAGCATTAACCGTGTATTTACATGTCCACAGTTTAATAGTATTGTTGATTTTCTATCTATCCTTCCAGTCAGGGGTTTATTTTTTTTGTTTCTATATGCAGTTAAAGCACGATGCTATCACGTTAGCTCGTAGCTAAAGCGTTTCGCGGATGTATTGTCGTGGAGATAAAAGTCACAGTGAATGTCCATTTCGCGTTCTCGACTCTCATTTTCAAGAGGATATAGTATCCGAGGTGGTTTAAAATACAAATGCGTGATCCACAATAGAAAAAGGAGAGAGTGTGGAATCCAATGAGGCAGCTTGTACCTAAGTTACGGTCAAAGCGAAAAAAGATACGTCCTGGACTGCACTCTAGTCCTTCACTCTCACGTTCCTCATCCACGAATCTTTCATCCTCGCTCAAATTAATGGGGTAATGGTCCGAATAGCTCTAGCTGCGTTGAAAACAATAGGAAAATATGAGGGAGTGAACAACTGACAACGTCACGCTACTTCCGGTAGGGGCAAGGTTTTTTTTTTATCAGAGACCAAAAGTTGCGAACTTTATCGACGTTGTTCTATACTAAATCCTTTCAGCAAAAATATGGCAATATCGCAAAATGATCAAGTATGACACATAGAATGGATCTGCTATCCCCGTTTAAATAAATAAAAATTAATTTCAGTAGGCCTTTAATGGAAAGGCAACAAGGCAAGCGCTTGTTACTCTCGGGCTCTCCTAGCCGCTCAGGCAAATCATATGGTCTAAAAATGCATTTTTCCATCGACAACATGACATCATCGCGCCAAGTGCGTGCTCTTTCAGTCAATTAGTGCGCATATATACAGCCCGGCCCCCGGCCATATTGTTTTTAATTGTAATTTTGAATAATTTATCTGAATGTGCATGAACTATTTCTGTTCAAAGTTGTTAGAAATGTTAAATGTTTAAATATTAACTGTCAGTTTACTGTACTGTGCCAACTGTACTACTATATGAGTTAGGGATGTCCGATAATGGCTTTTTGCCGATATCCGATATTCCGATATTGTCCAACTCTTTAATTACCGATACCGATATCAACCGATATATGCAGTCGTGGAATTAACACATTATTATGCCTAATTTGGACAACCAGGTATGGTGAAGATAAGGTACTTTTTTTAAAAATTGTAAAATAAGATAAATAAATTAAAAACATTTTCTTGAATAAAAAAGAAAGTACAACAATATAAAAACAGTTACATAGAAACTAGTAATGAATGAAAATGAGTCAAATTAACTGTTAAAGGTTAGTACTATTAGTGGAGCAGCAGCACGCACAATCATGTGTGCTTACGGACTGTATCCCTTGCAGACTGTATTGATATATATTGATATATAATGTAGGAAGCAGAATATTAATAACAGAAAGAAACAACCCTTTTGTGTGAATGAGTGTAAATGGGGGGAGGGAGGTTTTTTGGGTTGGTGCACTAATTGTAAGTGTATCTTGTGTTTTTTATGTTGATTTAATTAAAAAAAACAAACAAAAAAAACGATACCGATAATTAAAAAAACGATACCGATAATTTCCGATATTACATTTTAACGCGTATATCGTCCGATAATATCGGCAGGCCGATATTATCGGACATCTCTAATATGAGTACGTATTTTCTATTGTTTCATTGAAAATAAAACAGCAAAGATGAGACACAATTGTGTCAAAATCATGATTTTTTTATTTCATGCTTGAAATAAGAAATGATTACTTTAAAAAAAAGTAGTTTTATACTTGTGAGTGTTGATGACACAGCTTTGCAACAGTTGATATTCTAGTTTCAAGCATGTTTTACTCAATATAGGTCATCAAATCTCAGCAACAAGCTGTAATATCTTACTGAGATCATTTAGGACCAAAACCCTTAAAACAAGTAAAACACTCTAACATAAAATCTGCTTAGTGAGAAGAATGATCTTATCAGACAGAAAATAAGCAAATATCAGCCTTATTTGAGATATTTCATCTTACTTAGATTTCAGTTTTTGCAGTGTACTCGTCTTTGTGTTCGCATTTAATACGTTTTGTCCTCTGGGATTTTAATAAAAGTCAGCAGCAAATCTAGTGCAGTAGGTCATATAGAGGATCTTTGGCGTGTGGAAACTTAGTGCTTCTGTTTTATTCATAATGCATTATTTGAACTATTCCTATGTTGAATCCTACCGTGCGTTATAAACACTTCAGTGCTTAGCATTCTGAAAATGCAGCCTACAGAGTTGAACTGATATATCCAGAAAGACACACTACAAAAACTGAAATCTAAGTAAGATGAAATATCTCAAATAAGGGTGATATTTGCTTATTTTCTGTCTGATAAGATAATTCTTCTCACTAAGCAGATTTTATGTTAGAGTGTTTTACTTGTTTTAAGGGTTTCGGTCCCGCCCTAAACAGCAGGCCCGGCCGACCTGTCTGACAAGCCTGTAAATGTGTTGGTCATGTATGATGTCTTTTTGTCATTTTTGTTCGTGATGTGTAATGTCTAGAGATGTCCGATAATATCGGCCTACCGATATTATCGGCCGATATATGCGTTAAAATGTAATATCGGAAATTATCGGTATCGGTTTTTTTATTATCGGTATCTTTTTTTTTTTGTTTTGTTTTTTTTTTTCTTTTTTTTTCTTTTTTATTAAATCAACATAAAAAACACAAGATACACTTACAATTAGTGCACCAACCCAAAAAACCTCCCTCCCCCATTTACACTCATTCACACAAAAGGGTTGTTTCTTTCTGTTATTAATATTCTGGTTCCTACAATATATATCAATACAGTCTGCAAGGGATACAGTCCGTAAGCACACATGATTGTGCGTGCTGCTGGTCCACTAATAGTACTAACCTTTAACAGTTAATTTTACTCATTTTCATTCATTACTAGTTTCTATGTAACTGTTTTTATATTGTTGTACTTTCTTTTTTATTCAAGAAAATGTTTTTAATTTATTTCTTATTTTACAAATTTTTTTAAAAAGTACCTTATCTTCACCATACCTGGTTGTCCAAATTAGGCATAATAATGTGTTAATTCCACGACTGCATATATCGGTTGATATCGGTATCGGTTGATATCGGTATCGGTAATTAAAGAGTTGGACAATATCGGAATATCGGATATCGGCAAAAAGCCATTATCGGACATCCCTAGTAATGTCTATTGTTTAAATGTACGGCAGTGAAAATGAATTTCCCCAACGGGGGCCAATACATCTAAATCTAAATCTAATCTAATCTAAATGATCTCCGTATGATATTACAGCTTGTTGCTGAGATTTGATGAGCTATATTGAGTAAAACATGCTTGAAACTAGAATATCAACTGTTGCAAAGCTGTGTCATCAACACTCACAAGTATAAAACTACTTTTTTAAAGTAATCATTTCTTACTTCAAGCATGAAAAAAAAAATGGACTTTGATGTTTTATTTTCAATGAAACAATAGAAAATACGTACTCATATAGTACACTTGTTATTAGTGAGAATATACTTATTTTAATGTATTTTTGGGTTCATTGAGGTTAGCTAATTTTACTTGTTTTGGAAAGTCTTGACAAGCCAAATTTTCTTGTTCTATTGGCAGATAATTTTGCTTAGTTCAAATAAAATACCCCTCATTTTTGGCATTTGTTTGCCTTGTTTCTGAACACTGACTTTTTGCAGTGCAGTAGAAGGATGAAGAGAATGAAGGCACTGTTAGCCGCATGCATAGTTGATGTACATTACAGGAGAACATACCTTGTGAAGTGTTGAATCAATTAGCCTCTCGTAAATATTGATCGGGCTCCTCGGCCCTGACAATTAGCTCGAGTGAACTTCCGTGTCGTGGCGCTACGCCACTCGTCTTTCGCCGCTCTCATCGCACACTACACATCCGACAGACGATCGCTGCAGCGGGGAAAAGTCAAATGGAAATATTTGCCGTCGCTGTAACGCCATGAAATATTCACATTTGACACGCAGCAACGATACACTTACAGTCGCGGGATTACACGCTAACAAGTACAACACTTTGTAATGCTAGGTTCACACCAACGGCGCTTTGACGGCGCTTTAAAGCGGCATGCAAAGCGGCGTTA
The DNA here is from genome assembly GCF_033978785.1 of Entelurus aequoreus. Classification (NCBI taxonomy): domain Eukaryota; kingdom Metazoa; phylum Chordata; class Actinopteri; order Syngnathiformes; family Syngnathidae; genus Entelurus; species Entelurus aequoreus. The sequence goes on from NC_084747.1 coordinate 7,125,264, forward strand.
AAGCATAACAAAGCCTGATTAAAGCGTGAGGGTCCTAATGGATGGTGGGAAAGCTTGTAGTGAAGCGGGACATGCGGCAAGTTCGCCAAAAATTTTTAAACGGTTTAAAAAAATTCTGCGCTCTGTCAAGAATGGAATAAAGCGCCAAGAGCGTATCAAAGCGTGACAAAGCCTGACAAAGCTCAGCAAAACTTGACTCAAAGCGTAGGAAAGCTTAACAGATCTTGGTTCAAAGCGCGGACCCCTACAAATAGGAAGTGACTGTGATATTGACTAGTGACATTGAAACTTAACAAAAAGGTTGGTGACAGCTGATCTATATTGATGTATAATGTATATATTGTGTTTTCTATGTTGATTTAATAAAAAAACATATTTTATTTTTTATTTTTTTATTTCTTGTGCGGCCCGGTACCAATCGGGCCCCGGCCCGGTGGTTGGGGACCACTGCTCTATGTGACATGAGCGCTTTTCTGTTTTTAAGTAACTAGTGCAAAAATACTTATCAAAGATCCCTTATATGACAGGAGCTCCACTGTTGTTTTTAAGGACCTACCGCAAAAAATATCCACTATTGACTGGAACATTTAGCTATTTTAAAGGAAGTACCCGTTCTGTACGGCAAAAAAAAAATCTGGTCAAAGATCCTCTATAAGACAGGATTGTTCTGCTGTTTTCAAGGACCTACTGCAAAAACATTGATAAACGACCGTCCAAATGACAGGAGCGGTTTGCTGTTTTTAAAGGCCTACTGAAATGACATTTTTGTATTCAAATGGGGATAGCAGATCCATTCTATGTGTCATACTTGATCATTTCGCGATATTGCCATATTTTTGCTGAAAGGATTTAGTAGAGAACATCGATGATAAAGTTCACAACTTTTGGTCGCTGATAAAAAAAAAAAGCCTTGCCTGTACCGGAAGTAGCGTGACGTCGCAGGTTGAAAGGCTCCTCACATTTGCACATTGTTTACACCAGCAGCGAGAGCGATTCGGACCGAGAAAGCGACGATTACCCCATTCATTTGAGCCGGGATGAAAGATTTGTGGATGAGGAACGTGAGAGTGAAGGACTAGAGTGCAGTGCAGGACGTATCTTTTTTCGCTCTTACCGTAACTTAGGTAAAAGGGCTCATTGGATTCCACACTTTCTCCTTTTTCTGTTGTGGATCACGGATTTGTATTTTAAACCCCCTCGGATACTATATCCTCTTGAAAATGAGAGTCGAGAACGCGAAATGGACATTCACGGTGACTTTTATCTCCACGACAATACATCGGCGAAGCACTTTAGCTACGGAGCTAACGTGATAGCATCGTGCTTAAATGCAGAGAGAAACAAAAGAAATAAGCCCCTGATTGGAAGGATGGATAGCAGATCAACAATATTACTATCAGGAGACACCAAACCCAACACTGGACCTGTAACTACACAGTTAATTGATTGAGACTTTTATTAGTAGGTTGCACAGTGAAGTACATATTCCGTACAATTGACCACTAAATGGTAACACCCGAATAAGTTTTTCAACTTGTTTAAGTCGGGGTCCACTTAAATTGATTCATGATACAGATATATACTCTCAGATATATACTATCATCATAATACAGTCATCACACAAGATAATCACATTGAATTATTTACATTATTTACAATCAGGGGTGTGGAGGGGGGGTGGGCAGGATATGGACAGCAAGTAGTGGACATAGAGAGAGAGAGAGAGAGAGAGAGAGAGAGAGAGATCAGAAGGCATAAGAAAAAGTATCTGCATTTGATTATTAGCATTTGATTATTAGCAATCCGGGGAGGGTGTTAGTTTAGGGTTGTAGCTGCCTGGAGGTGAACTTTTATTGTGGTTTTGAAGGAGGATAGAGATGCCCTTTCTTTTACACCTGTTGGGAGTGCATTCCACATTGATGTGGCATAGAAGGAGAATGAGTTAAGACCTTTGTTAGTTCAGAATCTGGGTTTAACGTGGTTAGTGGAGCTCCCCCTGGTGTTGTGGTTATGGCGGTCATTTACGTTAAGGAAGTAGTTTGACATGCACTTCGGTATCAGGGAGGTGTAGCGGATTTTATAGACTAGGCTCAGTGCAAGTTGTTTAACTCTGTCCTCCACCTTGAGCCAGCCCACTTTGGAGAAGTGGGTAGGAGTGAGGTGTGATCTGGGGTGGAGGTCTAGAAGTAACCTGACTAGCTTGTTCTGGGATGTTTGGAGTTTAGATTTGAGGGTTTTGGAGGTGCTAGGGTACCAGGAGGTGCATGCGTAATCGAAAAAGGGTTGAACGAGAGTTCCCGCCAGAATCCTCAAGGTGCTTTTGTTGACCAGAGAGGAGATTCTGTAGAGAAATCTCGCTCGTTGGTTAACCTTTCTGATACTGTGCCACCTGTCGAAGCCTAGCAATGCTGTTGCTAACGACGCCATTGAAGCTAACTTAGCTACGGTACCTCGTCAGAGCTATGATAAAAACATTAGCTATCCACCTACGCCAGCCCTCATCTGCTCATCAACATCCGTGCTCACCTGCGTTCCAGCGATCGACGGCGCGACGAAGGACTTCACCCGATCATCGATGCGGTCGGCGGCTAGCGTCGGATAGCGCGTCTGCTATCCTCAAAGTCCTCCTGGTTGTGTTGCTGCAGCCAGCCGCTAATACACCGATCCCACCTACAGCTTTCTTCTTTGCAGTCTCCATTGTTCATTAAACAAATTGCAAAAGATTCACCAACACAGATGTCCAGAATACTGTGGAAGTTTGCGATGAAAACAGAGCTTTTTGTATTGGATTCAATGTGTCCCAATACTTCCGCTTCAACCATTGACGTCACGCGCATACGTCATCATACATAGACGTTTTCAACCGGAAGTTTTGCGGGAAATTTAAAATGTCACTTTATAAGTTAACCCGGCCGTATTGGCATGTGTTGCAATGTTAAGATTTCATCATTGATATATAAACTATCAGACTGCGTGGTGGGTAGTAGTGGCTTTCAGTAGGCCTTTAAGTAACTGCTGTGAAAATCCTCTTTATGACAAGAGTGCACTGCTGTTTTTTAACGATCTTCTGCAAAAAACAATTAGTCAAAGATCCTAAATGGAAGTTTCCCCCAACCCCACATCCACAGCAAAAAAAAACCCATTTAGGATTAAATTACACAACCACTGTGCTGTTTTTAGGAATCTTCTGCTAAAATCTAAGCCGTCATAGTTAAAGACCGCCCCAACCCCTCCCCCAATAACCAACTTCCTGTCCTCGTGGCAAATAAAAAACAAAAAAAACAACCAAAGAGTATTTTTTTATTATTTCATTATATTATTGTCGTTGAACTTTTTGTCCTTTCTCCATTTTCTCCCAGGCCCGTAACTCTTATTCCAACGAGGTGGTGGCCATCAAGAAGATGTCCTACCATGGCAAGCAGACTACTGAGGTAACACACACATGCAGAAGTGGACATTGAGCAAGGCAGCACCACCCCTTTTTACGGAAACCGACGACTTCATTTCATGTGTTTTTTATTTGCTGAATCAGCTTTTAAAGCCTCCAGTGTCCACGTCATTGTTTGGAACTGTGATTATTGCTGTAATGATGATGACTTCATGTGTTGTTGTTGTGTAGAAGTGGCAGGACATTATTAAGGAGGTCAAGTTTTTGGGACAGCTGCGGCACCCAAACACCATCGAGTACAAAGGGTGCTACCTGAAGGACAACACTGCCTGGGTGAGTGCCTTCATCATCATCATCATCATCATTTCCGCAAGGAAAATAACTTTTTGAATGTTGTTGTTAACCGTACTCCATATTCACTTGCTATTATTAATGAACCCATACAATACAAATACATTTCGGAAATAATATGCCAAATAAAATGTTTAACCACAAATTAATTATATTATACATTATCATTAGAGATGTCCGATAATGGCTTTTTTGCCGATATTCCGATATTGTCCAACTCTTAATTACTGTCAGGTTCAAACAAACACTGATATTTATTAAACAAGACAAGAGGCAAAGAATTAAACAGAGACAGAATTCAATTTGGAGTCAATATTGAGGAGAGTCGTCTGTACACTGTATGATTGTACACTATCTCAGCACGCTCTGCCAAAAGATTGCCCGCCTCCTTCTTTTATTTTGGACCCACATGGCCACCGCTGTTACCAAAAGGACAAAGGTCGCAAAAAGTTCACAGAAAAGGTCGTAAACAATTCACAGAAAAGGTCGTAAACAATTCACAGAAAAGGTCAGTTCCAAAAGAAGTCCATAAAATAGTTCAAAAAGACGTTGGTGAAACCGTCCAAAAAGGGGTCGCCTGGAGGGGAGTCTGGTCCTGCTTCCTCTCCGCTTTGAACAATATCTTTCTGTTGTTTACCATACATGAAAGAAAACAGAACACCTTCATGTTGCTTCCCCCCCTACACAGTGGAGTTTTACAAGCCTTCTTCTTGGTAGGTCTCAAAGACAGCTTTTGTCTTCTTGTCAGGAACTCATTTCAACACAAAGTTTTTTTGTGATAACTTACAATTATTCTAACAATTACAGATTCCGATATCAACCGATACCGATACATACAGTCGTGGAATTAACACATTATTATTAGGGATGTCCGATAATGGCTTTTTGCCGATATCCGATATTCCGATATTGTCCAACTCGTTAATTACCGATACCGATATCAACCGATACTGATATATACAGTTGTGGAATTAACACATTATTATGCCTAATTTGGACAACCAGGTATGGTGAAGATAAGGTCCTTTTTTTTTTAAATTAATCAAATTAAAAAAAGGTAAATAAATTAAAAACATTTTCTTGAATAAAAAAGAAAGTAAAACAATATAAAATCAGTTACATAGAGACTAGTAATTAATGAAAATTAGTAAAATTAACTGTTAAAGGTTAGTACTATTAGTGGACCAGCAGCACGCACAATCATGTGTGCTTACGGACTGTATCCCTTGCAGACTGTATTGATATATATTGATATATAATGTAGGAAGCAGAATATTAATAACAGAAAGAAACAACCCTTTTGTGTGAATGAGTGTAAATGGGGGAGGGAGGTTTTTTGGGTTGGTGCACTAATTGTAAGTGTATCTTGTGTTTTTTATGTTGATTTAATAAAAAAATAAAAATAAAAAAAAACAACAAAAAAAACGATACCGATATTAAAAAAAACCCGATACCGATAATTTCCGGTATTACATTTTAAAGCATTTATCGGCCGATAATATCGGCCGGCCGATATTATCGGACATCTCTAATTATTATGCCTAATTTTGTTGTGATGCCCCGCTGGATGCATTAAACAAATTAACAAGGTTTTCCCAAAATAAATCAACACAAGTTATGGAAAAAAAAAATGCCAACATGGCACTGCCATATTTATTATTGAAGTCACAAAGTGCATTATTTTTTTTAACATGCCTCAAAACAGCAGCTTGGAATTTGGGACATGCTCTCCCTGAGAGAGCATGAGGAGGTTGAGGTGGGCGGGGTTGAGGTAGGGGAGGGTAGGGCGTAGCAGGGGGTGTATATTGTAGCGTCCCGGAAGAGTTAGTGCTGCAAGGGGTTCTGGGTATTTGTTCTGTTGTGTTTATGTTGTGTTACGGTGCGGATGTTCTCCCGAAATGTGTTTGTCATTCTTGTTTGGTGTGGGTTCACAGTGTGGCGCATATTTGTAACAGTGTTAAAGTTGTTTATAGGGCCACCCTCAGTGTGACCTGTATGGCTGTTGACCAAGTATGCCTTGCATTCACTTGTGTGTGTGAAAAGCCGGCATTGCCTTCAAGGTTTATTGGCGCTCTGTACTTCTCCCTACGTCCGTGTACACAGCGGCGTTTTAAAAAGTCATACATTTTACATTTTGAAACCGATACCGATAATTTTGAAACCGATACCGATAATTTCCGATATTACATTTTAAAGCCTTTATTGGACATCTCTAATTATAATATTATTCCTCTGTTCGTCCTTTCACAGTTGTTGTTGTTTTGTGCCTTTCTTTCTATTTTTTTTATTTTTTTTTATTAATCAGTGCAACAAAATAATACCATAATAATAAAATTCCAATTACAAGACCAAACCCGGCCCAGCAACAGTCAGAATAGCAATCAACAGAACAATTGAGGAGACACACAAACATGACACGAAACAATCCTAAAGTAGTCAAACAAAAATGTATAATATCAACAACAGTATCAATATTAATAGGAATTCCTGGTCAGTGGCCTTGTGGTTAGTGTCCGCCCTGAGATGGGTAGGTCTTGAGTCATACCAAAGACTATAAAAATGGGAGCCATTACCTCCCTGCTTGGCACTCAAGGGTTGGAATTGGGGGTTAAATCACCAAAAATGATTATCGGGCGCGGCCACCGCTGCTGCTCACTGCTCCCCTCACCTCCCGGGGCTGGAACAAGGGGATGGGTCAAATGCAGAGGGTAATTTCACCACACCTACTGTGTGTGTGTGTGTGTGTGTGTGACTATCAGTGATACTTTAACTTTAATTCCAACATAGCAGTGATTAGAAACCCCTCATTGACATTATCATCTACAGCCATTTTTTTTTTAAATAAAATAAAAACATTAAAAAAATGTCAGTGTCCAATATTTTCCACAAATATAAAATAAGTCATATTTTAGATTTATTTAATAGTTAAAATAAATGTAAATAATGTATCCCATATTCCAATATGACTCAATATTATGTAAACTAAATGCATTTTTTTCTACTGATATCATCTCCATAGTGTGTCAGTCAGTATGAGTTGAACTATCAACATCCATCCTTTTTTTTTTTTTTAATATTACCGTTTTTGTTATGATGCATATTGAAAGAAATGCATTTGTACTCTTTGATGACACGTTACTAAATTGTTTTTGTGCCTTTCTTCATGCTTTGGATGGGCTAAAATAGCCGTAATGTAAGAATATAAAACTGCTTCTTTGGCATGAGATATTTTTTGTCATCAAATGTGATTAGCATAAAAGGTTTATTTATTAAAAAAAACACTTATTGCTGCTTTTTTTTGTTTTTAAATGAAATGTTCATTTGCGTTTCAGCTGGTGATGGAATATTGTTTGGGTTCTGCATCAGACTTACTCGAAGGTAAAGTGTTCATATGTAACCCATTATAGTTTGTCAGAGTCGTAGTAAGTAAAGATGTCTGGGGCAAAGTGAGCATTTTCAAGCCAACATATGATCTCATTTTATTGATTATCATATTTTTGTATTGTTTACGGATAACTCTTCAATTACACATGTCATATTATAACAATAAATACATTCTCTGTAAAATTGTCAAGACTGATAGTGTGATGCATTGTATCTTCTTGAATTATTATAATGTTTCATGTTTTGTATTGCTCGATATTTATTTAATTAGTATTTGCAGTTCTTGTGCCTATCATTTTTTTAATCCATTTTTTTTTTTATTATTTTGTATTGGGATATTTTTTCAAAACATTATAGTAAATTTAGTATATTTTAGTATCTGATGTTTAAAATTGTACTTGAATTATTATAATGTTTCATGTTTTTTATTGCTAGATATTTATTTAATTAGTATTTGCAGTTCTTGTGCCTTTATAATTTTTTTTAATACATTTTTTAAAATTATTTTATATTGAGTTATTTTTTCAAAACATAGTAAATTTAGTATATTTTAGTATCTGATGTTTTAAATTTTACTTGAATTATTATAATGTTTCATGTTTTTTATTGCTAGATATTTATTTAATTAGTATTTGCAGTTCTTGTGCCTTTATCATTTTTTTAATCCATTTTTTAAAAATTATTTTGTATTGGGTTATTTTTTCAAAACATTATAGTAAATTTAGTATATTTTAGTATCTGATGTTTAAAATTGTACATGAATTATTATAATGTTTCATGTTTTTTATTGCTATATATTTATTTAATTAGTATTTGCAGTTCTTGTGCCTTTATAATTTTTTTTAATCCATTTTTTAAAATTATTTTATATTGAGTTATTTTTTCAAAACATAGTAAATTTAGTATATTTTAGTATCTGATGTTTTAAATTTTACTTGAATTATTATAATGTTTCATGTTTTTTATTGCTAGATATTTATTTAATTAGTATTTGCAGTTCTTCTGCCTTTATAATTTTTTTAATCCATTTTTTAAAATTATTTTATATTGTTATTTTTTCAAAACATAGTAAATTTAGTATATTTTAGTATCTGATGTTTTAAATTTTACTTGAATTATTATATTGTTTCATGTTTTTTATTGCTAGGTATTTATTTAATTAGTATTTGCAGTTCTTGTGCCTTTATAATTTTTTTTATCCATTTTTAAATAATTGTATATTGGGTTATTTTTTCAAAACATAGTAAATTTAGTATATTTTAGTATCTGGTGTTTTAAATTTTACTTGAATTATTATATTGTTTCATGTTTTTTATTGCTAGATATTTATTTAATTAGTATTTGCAGTTCTTCTGCCTTTTATAATTGTTTTAAAAATAATTTTATATTGGGTTATTTTTTCAAAACATTATAGTACATGTAGTATATTTTAGTATCTGATGTTTAAATTTTACTTGAATTATTATAATGTTTCATGTTTTTTATTGCTAGATATTTATTTAATTAGTATTTGCAGTTCTTGTGCCTTTATCATTTTTTTTATCCATTTTTAAATTTTATATTGGGTTATTTTTTCAAAACATTATAGTAAATGTAGTATATTTTAGTATCTGATGTTTAAATTTTACTTGAATTGTTATAATGTTTCATGTTTTTTATTGCTAGATATTTATTTAATTAGTATTTGCAGTTCTTGTGCCTTTATCATTTTTTTTATCCATTTTTAAATTTTATATTGGGTTATTTTTTCAAAACATTATAGTAAATGTAGTATATTTTAGTATCTGATGTTTAAATTTTACTTGAATTGTTATAATGTTTCATGTTTTTTATTGCTAGATATTTATTTAATTAGTATTTGCAGTTCTTGTGCCTTTATCATTTTTTTAATCCATTTTTTAAAATTATTTTATATTGAGTTATTTTTCCAAAACATAGTAAATGTAGTATATTTTAGTATCTGATGTTTTAAATTTTACTTGAATTATTATATTGTTTCATGTTTTTTATTGCTAGATATTTATTTAATTAGTATTTGCAGTTCTTGTGCCTTTATAATTTTTTTAAATCCATTTTTTAAAATTATTTTATATTGAGTTATTTTTTCAAAACATAGTAAATTTAGTATATTTTAGTATCTGATGTTTTAAATTTTACTTGAATTATTATAATGTTTCATGTTTTTTATTGCTAGATATTTATTTAATTAGTATTTGTAGTTCTTCTGCCTTTATAATTTTTTTTTAATCCATTTTTTAAATTATTTTGTATTGGGTTATTTTTTCAAAACATTATAGTAAATTTAGTATATTTTAGTATCTGAAGTTTAAATTTTACTTGAATTATTATAATGTTTCATGTTTTGTATTGCTAGATATTTATTTAATTAGTATTTGCAGTTCTTGTGTCTTTATAATTTTTTTAATCCATTTTTTAAAATGATTTTATATTGAGTTATTTTTTCAAAACATAGTAAATTTAGTATATTTTAGTATCTGATGTTTAAATTTTACTTGATTTATTATAATGTTTCATGTTTTTTATTGCTAGATATTTATTTCATTAGTATTTGCAGTTCTTGTGCCTTTATACATTTTTTTATCCATTTTTAAAATTATTTTATATTGGGTTATTTTTTCAAAACATAGTAAATTTAGTATATTTGAGTATCTGATGTTTAAATTTTACAACATATGTGATTTAGGGCTATATAAATAAACATTGATTGATTGATTGATGTGTTTCCCCCCCAAGTTCACAAGAAGCCACTCCAAGAGGTGGAAATCGCTGCCATTACCCATGGTGCCTTGCTGGGACTCGCTTACCTTCATTCCCATAATATGATTCACAGGTACTGTAAATCCATTTGTGTTTCCTCCTTACGTTCACTTCTCGGCTGCAACGTAAAGAAAAAAAACATCTCTTTATCTTTGCAACCTCATATCTCAGACGCACATGTTTTTATCTTTTATTGCACATCTTGCAACCTTTGGACAGTTACGACACGCAAGCAAGCGTGTAGCAAAACTTGTGTTCAAGACATTGACATTCATAAAGGGACTGTACAGTTGTCATAACTCAATAATGCTGTATTATGTGTTCTCAAAAGCAACACAAAATCACTTCTTGGAATTCTTAAAAAGGATTTAAAAATTAGAGTTTAACGTAGCGTTTATTACACGCTATTGGAACTATTTATCGGCGGCGGATGACATGCTTGATCAGTCTTATAAGATATCACTATTTATGTCTGGATTTTTCATGTGTCCTCTTCCAGAGACGTGAAAGCCGGAAACATCCTGCTGACCGAGCTGGGACAGGTCAAACTGGCCGACTTTGGCTCCGCCTCCATTGCCTCACCCGCCAACTCCTTTGTGGGGACACCTTACTGGTGAGTGGGACAGCACGGACTTAGGGGTGTCCTGATATCACTTTTCCCATACGATACCGATATTATTCTTGAATATGGGGCGATTCCGAAATTGAACCGATACAATTAGAGATGTCCGATAATATCGGACTGCCGATATTATCGGCCGATAAATGCTTTAAAATGTAATATCGGAAATTATAGGTATCGGTAAAAAATGATTTTCAAGGTAAAAGATGATTTTCAAGGTAAAAAATGATTTTCAAGGTAAAAATTGATTTTCAAGGTAAAAAATGATTTTCAAAGTAAAAAAGATTTTCAAGGTAGAAAAAGATTTTCAAGGTAAAAAAAAGATTTTCAAAGTACAAAAAGGATTTTCAAGGTAAAAAATGATTTTTAAGGTAAAAGAAATGATTTTCAAGGTAAAAAAAAAAGATTTTCAAGGTAAAAAAAAAAAAGATTTTCAAGGTAAAAAAAAAGATTTTCAAGATAAAAAATGATTTTCAAGGTAAAAGTTGATTTTCAAGGTAAAAAATGATTTTCAAGGTAAAAAATGATTTTCAAGGTAAAAAAAAGATTTTCAAGGTAAAAAAAGATTTTCAAGGTAAAAAATAAAGATTTTCAAGGTAAAAAAAAGATTTTCATGGTAAAAAATGATTTTCAAGGTAAAAGTTGATTTTCAAGGTAAAAAATGATTTTCAAGGTAAAAAATGAGTTTCAAGGTAAAAGTTGATTTTCAAGGTAAAAAATGATTTTCAAGGTAAAAAAAAGATTTTCAAGGTAAAAAAAAAGATTTTCAAGGTAAAAAAAAAAGATTTTCAAGGTAAAAAATGATTTTCAAGGTAAAAAATGATTTTCAAGGTAAAAAATGATTTTCAAGGCAAAAGTTGATTTTCAAGGTAAAAAATGATTTTCAAGGTAAAAAATGATTTTCAAGGTAAAAAATGAGTTTCAAGGTAAAAGTTGATATTCAAGGTAAAAGTTGATTTTCAAGGTAAAAAATGATTTTCAAGGTAAAAATTGATTTTCAAGGTAAAAAATGATTTTCAAAGTAAAAAAGATTTTCAAGGTAAAAAAGATTTTCAAGGTAAAAAAATGATTTTCAAAGTAAAAAAAAATGATTTTCAAGGTAAAAATTGATTTTCAAAGTAAAAAAGATTTTCAAGGAAAAAAATGATTTTCAAGGTAAAAAATGATTTTCAAGGTAAAAAAAAAAGATTTTCAAGGTAAAAATTTTTTATTTTCAAGGTAAAAGTTGATTTTCAAGGTAAAAAATTATTTTCAAGGTAAAAAAATATTTTCAAGGTAAAAATTGATTTTCAAAGTAAAAAAATGATTTTCAAGGTAAAAAATTGATTTTCAAAGTAAAAAAGATTTTCAAGGTAAAAAATGATTTTCAAGGTAAAAAAAGATTTTCAAGGTAAAAAAAAATGATTTTCAAAGTAAAAAAATGATTTTCAAGGTAAAAAATTGATTTTCAAAGTAAAAAAGATTTTCAAGGTAAAAAATGATTTTCAAGGTAAAAAAAAATGATTTTCAAGGTAAAAAAAATGATTTTCAAGTTAAAAAAAATGATTTTCAAGGTAAAACAATTTTATTTTCAAGGTAAAAGTTGATTTTCAAGGTAAAAGTTGATTTTCAAGGTAAAAAATGATTTTCAAGGTAAAAGTTGATTTTCAAGGTAAAAGTTGATTTTCAAGGTAAAAAAAAGATTTTCAAGGTAAAAAATTATTTTCAAGGTAAAAAAAAAAGATTTTCAAGGTAAAAGTTGATTTTCAAGGTAAAAAATGATTTTCAAGGTAAAAAAATATTTTCAAAGTTTTTAAAACGCCGCTGTACGGCGTGGTACACGGACGTAGGGAGAAGTACAGAGCAGTTGCGTCTCCCAGTCATACTTGCCAACCCTCCCGATGTTCCCGGGAGACTCCCGAATTTCAGTGCCCATCCCGAAAATCTCCCGGGGCAACCATTCTCCCGAATTTCTCCCGATTTCCACCCAGACAACAATATTGCCTTTGCATGCCGGCCCAATCACATAATATCTACAGCTTTTCACACACACACAAGTGAATGCAAGGCATACTTGGTCAACAGCCATACAGGTCAAAATGAGGGTCGCCGTATAAACAACTTTAACACTGTTACAAATATGCGCCACACTGTGAACCCACACCAAACAAGAATGACAAACACATTTTGGCTTTTTTGCCGATATTCCGATATTGTCCAACTCTTAATTACCGATTCCGATATCAACCGATACCGATATATACAGTCGTGGAATTAACGCATTATTATGCCTCATTTTGTTGTGATGCCCCGCTGGATGCATTAAACAATGTAACAAGGTTTTCCAAAATAAATCAACTCAAGTTATGGAAAAAAAAAATTATTATATATTTTTTTTTATTTAAATTTTTTTTCATAAAGTAATACAATCATGTGTGCTTACGGACTGTATCCCTGCAGACTGCATTGATCTATATTGATATATAATGTTTATATTGTGTTTTTTATGTTGATTTAATTAAAAAAATAAATAAATAAATAGAAAAATAATTTTTTCCGTGGCCTGGTGGTTGGGGACCACTGACGTAAGAGACTAGACCAGGGGTCAGGAACGAAAGCCAAATATTTTAAAATGTATTTCTGTGAGAGCCATATAATATGTTTTAACACTGAATACAACTAAATGCACTGCAAAAAGTCAGTGTTCAAAAGCAAGAAAAAAAAATACAGAAATGAGGGGTATTTTATTTGAACTAAGCAAAATTATCTGCCAATAGAACAAGAAAATTCGACTTGTCAAAACTTTCCAAAACAAGTAAAATTAGCTAACTTCAATGAACCCAAAAATACCTTAAAATAAGTATATTCTCACTAATAACAAGTGCACTTTTCTTGGTAGAAAAAAAAAATTACACCTTTTTGCTCAATATGTTGACAAATATTCTTAAATGAAGTAAAGGCTAGTGCCATTATCTTGACATAATGATATGCGCTCGGCATCATGATTTATTTATTTTTTCATGCTTGAAGTAGGAAATGATTACTTTAAAAAAGTAGTTTTATACTTGTGAGTGTTGATGACACAGCTTTGCAACAGTTGATATTCTAGTTTCAAGCATGTTTTACTCAATATAGGTCATCAAATCTCAGCAACAAGCTGTAATATCTTACTGAGATCATTTAGGACCAAAACCCTTAAAACAAGTAAAACACTCTAACATAAAATCTGCTTAGTGAGAAGAATGATCTTATCAGACAGAAAATAAGCAAATATCACCCTTATTTGACATATTTCATCCTACTTAGATTTCAGTTTTTGCAGTGTGTGTGCCTTTTTAAGTAAGACCAACATTTTTAGAGTATAATAAGTCTCTTATTCTTTTTACCGTATTTTTCGGACTATAAATGGCAGTTTTTTTCATAGTCTGGCCGGGGGTGCGACTTATACTCAGGAGCGACTTATGTGTGAAATTATTAACACGTTAGCGTAAAATATCAAATAATATTATTTAGCTCATTCACGTAAGAGACTAGACGTATAAGATTTCATGGGATTTAGCGATTAGGAGTGACAGATTGTTTGGTAAACGTATAGCATGTTCTATATGTTATAGTTATTTGAATGACTCTTACCATAATATGTTACGTTAAAGGCCTACTGAAAGCCACTACTAGCGACCACGCAGTCTGATAGTTTATATATCAATGATGAAATCTTAACATTGCAACACATGCCAATACGGGTTAACTTATAAAGTGACATTTTAAAATTCCCGCCACACTTCCGGTTGGAAAAACTCCTTTGGATATGATTTATGCGCGTGACGTCACAAAATCCACGGAAGTGGTTGGACCCCATCGGACCCGATACAAAAACCTCTTGTTTTCTTCGACAAAATTCCACAGTATTCTGGACATCTGTGTTGGTGAATCTTTTGCAATTTGTTTAATGAACAATGGAGGCTGCAAAGAAGAACGTTGTAGGTGGGATCGATCGGTGTATTATCGGCTAAGTACAATACTTACAGCAACACTACAAGGACTACTTACTACGTCTAGCCGATGCTTGCCGCCAAACCCACGGATGAAGTCCTTCGTCGCGCCGTCGATCGCTGGAACGCAGGTGAGCACGGGTGTTGATGAGCAGATGAGGGCTGGCTGGCGTAGGTGGAGCGCTAATGTTTTTATCATAGTTCTGTGAGGTCCGGTTGCTAAGTTGCTAAATTAGCCTTAGCGTCGTTAGCAACAGCATTGTTGAGCCTTACCAGGCTGAGAGTTATTAACCGTGTATTTACATGTACATGGTTTAATAGTATTGTTGATCTTCTGTCTATCCTTCCAGTCAGGGGTTTATTTATTTTGTTTCTATCTTCATTTGAGAACGATGCTATCACGTTAGCTCAGTAGCTAAGTGTGTCACCGATGTATTGTCGTGGAGATAAAAGTCACTTTAAATGTCCATTTCGCGTGCTCGACTCTCATTTTCAAGAGGATATAGTATCCCAGGTGGTTTAAAATACAAATCCGTGATCCACAATAGAAAAAGGAGAGAGTGTGGAATCCAATGAGCCAGCTTTGTACCTAAGTTACGGTCAGAGCGAAAAAAGATGCGTCCTGCACTGCACTCTAGTCCTTCACTCTCACGTTCCTCATCCACGAATCTTTCATCCTGGCTCAAATTAATGGGGTAATCGTCGCTTTGTCGCTCCGAATCGCTCTCGCTGCTGGTGTAAACAATGGGGAAACGTGAGGAGCCTTTCAACCTGCGACGTCACGCTACTTCCGGTACAGGCAAGGCTTTTTTTTTATCAGCGAGCAAAAGTTGCGAACTTTATCGTCGATTTTCTCTACTAAATCCTTACAGCAAAAATATGGCAATATCGCGAAATGATCAAGTATGACACATAGAATGGATCTGCTATTCCCGTTTAAATAAAAAAAAATTCATTTCAGTAGGCCTTTAACATACCAGGCACGTTCTCAGTTATAATACCTGGGATTTATATAGCGCTTTTCTAAGTACCCAAAGTCGCTTTACATGTTAAAAACCCATCATTCATTCACACCTGGTGGTGGTAAGCTACTTTCGTAGCCGCAGCTGCCCTGGGGTAGACTGACGGAAGCGTGGCTGCCAATTCAGTTCAAATCAGTTGGTTATTTATGCCTCATATAACGTACACTTATTCAGCCTGTTGTTCACTATTCTTGATTTATTTGAAATTGCCTTTCAAATGTCTATTCTTGGTTTTGGCTTTTATCAAATACATTTCCCCAAAAAATGCGACTGATACTCCGGTGCGACTTATATATGTTTTTTTCCTTCTTTATTATTAGGGATGTCCGATAATATCGGCCTGCCGATATTATCGGCCGATATATGCGTTAAAATGTAATATCGGAAATTATCGGTATCGGTTTTTTTATTATCGGTATCAGTGTTTTGTTTATTTATTTATTTTTTTTTTTTATTAAATCAACATAAAAAACACAAGATACACTTACAATTAGTGCACCAACCCAAAAAACCTCCCTCCACCCATTTCTTTCTGTTATCAATATTCTGGTTCCTACATTATATATCAATATATATCAATACAGTCTGCAAGGGATACAGTCCGTAAGCACACATGATTGTGCGTGCTGCTGCTCCACTAATAGTACTAACCTTTAACAGTTAATTTTACTCATTTTCATTCACTACTAGTTTCTATGTAACTGTTTTTATATTGTTGTACTTTCTTTTTTATTCAAGAAAATGTTTTTAATTTATTTATCTTATTTTACTAATTTTAAAAAAAAAGTACCTTATCTTCACCATACCTGGTTGTCCAAATTAGGCATAACAATGTGTTAATTCCACGACTGCACGACTGCATATATCGGTTGATATCGGTATCGGTTGATATCGGTATCTGTAATTAAAGAGTTGGACAATATCGGAATATCGGATATCGGCAAAAAGCCATTATCGGACATCCCTAACTCATATAGTAGTACAGTTGGCACAGTACAGTAAACTGACAGTTAATATTTAAACATTTAACATTTCTAACAACTTTGAACAGAAATAGTTCATGCACATTCAGATAAATTCTTCAAAATTACAATTTAAAACAAATTTGGCCGGGGGCTGGGCTGTAAATATGCGCACTAATTGACTGAAAGAGCACGCACTTGGCGCGATGATGTCGTGTTGTCGATGGAAAAATGCATTTTTAGACCATATGATTTGCCTGAGCGGCTAGGAGACTAATATTTTACTAATTTTTAAAAAAAGTACCTTATCTTCACCATACCTGGTTGTCCAAATTAGGCATAATAATGTGTTAATTCCACGACTGCATTTATCGGTTGATATCGGTTGATATCGGTATCGGTAATTAAAGAGTTGGACAATATCGGAATATCGGATATCGGCAAAAATCCATTATCGGACATCCCTATTTATTATGCATTTTCGGCCGGTGTGACTTATACTCCGAAAAATACGGTATCCGTCCAAACATCTACGCCACGATGTATTCTCCCGCCACACACACCACCGTTAATAAAAGGTACGTTTTACGTAAAAGCGGACGTTTGAGTAAGGAATAATAATCATTTACATCAGGGGTGTCAAACTCATTTTAGATTGAGGGCCACATGGAGAAAAATGTACTCCCAAGTGGGCCGGACTGGTAAAATCACGACACAATAAATTAAAAATAAAGAAAACTTCAGATTGTTTTCTTTGTTTAATAATAGAACAAGCACATTCTGAAAATGTTCAAATCATAATGTTTTTTTTACACTTGCATGTTGCGGTTAATAGTATTCTATCTTTATTTGTCGTTATTTAAATTTTCTAAATAAATTATGTGATAATGTTCATCTGTCAACTCATTGGTGGCAATTTTCAATCCATCAAGATCAGGGGTGTCAAACTCATTTCAGCTCAGGGGCCGCATGGAGGGAAATCTATTACCAAGTGGGCCGGAATGGTAAAATCATGGCATGATAACTTAAAAATAAAGACAACTCCGGGTTGTTTTCTTCGTTTTACTTTGGCCAAAAATAGAACAAGCACATTCTGAAAACGTACAAATCACAGATAATCCTCTGGACAAATCACTTCAAGTTTGTTGAAAATTCTGAGGAAATTGGTGCAGCTTAAAAAAAAACAATGAGCTTAGACTTTGTCTCGGTGTATCTACAAAGCTAGGATTAAACTTTAAAGATTCAATCAATCAATCAATGTTTATTTATGTAGCCCTAAATCACAACGTGTAAACTCTTCTAGGTATCAAATACCTCCTTTGTCATGTCCACGTATCAATCCAGTGCTAACTCAACAAACCGTAAGAAACGGAGGTAAAAACTATTCAGAAGGGTTAAGTTTTCTCGTTTTTGACAGAGACATTATGGGGGAGTAAGGGAGCCAAATAACGATGTGTTTGAAGCAGAAGACATAAAACCCAAGATTTTTTCTGTTTCATTTCGGTCGAGGGAGAGGAAGACGCCACGCTTTACTTTGTACTTCTTGCTAGTCCTAACAGAAATGCTATTGTGACATCCAGTGGACACATTTAGAACAGCAGTTTCTTTCTTTCAAAATACTTTAATACTTGGCAAACTCATCACGCGGGCCGCATAAAACCTGTTCGCGGGCCTGATCCGGCCCACGGGCCGTACGTTTGACATCCCTGATCAAGATAAAAATCAAATTATAGGATGTTATTTATGTAGTTTGCTCATTTTCCTCGACTGGTGCATTAACATGTGTTTTTTAAAATGTATCATTATTTTTTTTTTCCATATGTAGCATCTTCTACAAAGATACAAAGAATTGCTATTGCGACATCTAGTGGACACATTTAGAACAGCAGTTTCTTTCATTCAAAAATTTTGGCTCATTTTTATACTTAGCTAACTCATCCCTCGGGCCAGATAAAACCTGTTCGCGGGCCTGATCCGGCCCTCGGGCCTTACGTTTGACACCCCTGATTTACATAATAGACGTCGTGGCTAAGCTCTTTATTGAGTGCGTGAAGGAGTACGGTGTCAGCTAGGAAGTCTCAGAACGAAGCTATTCTCTCTCACCCAGTAGATAATAGTCAGCTGCTCCACTCTCCTCCTTTTGATGTCGACGGGAGCAAATCCCGCAAACAGTCGGACCCGCGGATGAACTCCACGCGACTTGCCTCCCTTGCCGTCACGTGGGGGCTCTCACGCACCGCCGGAGCTGATATCGCCGTGCAGCAGAGTCTTTAAAAGCTCCGAGGGGCTTTACAGATTAGCACGTTTTCGTGGCGTTTTTTTTTTGTGTTTGTTTCATCATACATACACACACAGTGTATATAAATATGCAGTGTACATAAACGCTCTCTGTCTCTTTGTGTGTCCTCAGGATGGCCCCAGAAGTGATATTAGCCATGGACGAGGGTCAGTACGAGGGGAAGGTGGACATCTGGTCCCTGGGGATCACCTGTATCGAATTAGGTGAGACAGTCGCTGACATGACACACGGACTCTTTACGAAGAAGTTCAAATTCCGTCTCTGTCTCGCTCAGCGGAACGTAAACCGCCCTTGTTCAACATGAACGCCATGAGTGCCTTATATCACATCGCACAGAACGACTCCCCCACTCTGCAGTCCAATGAGTGGTAAGTTGGCAACACCCCGGCAATGCAACACGACATACTGCAAAACAACACAAGGCTCCCATTAATGCCCTTTTAGCCTTCATTTCAGTACTGTTATTGCACTGGACAATAATACAATGTGTTGATCAACTTGACATGCATTAGCATCACTGAACTCTGCTAAGCAATGTGGTCTACATACAACACACAAAGATATGTTTTTAAGGGCCAATTTGTCGCCAGAACAAATTGACAAAACTATTTTAAATAGCTGCAACATAACGTACATAAGTAACAAACAGCATAATAACAACATAGCTGTAAACCTGGCTTCACCCAAGGAAGGCACACATGACATACACAAAGCCTAACAAGGCATTTTTTTCTCTCAAGGAATTCAGAAATAAAATCATGTCTTCAGGAGATCAACACTGTACCGAAGCCCAGAACACTCTACCCCAGGGGCCGTACTTATCAAGCTTCTTAGAATTACTCCTAAGAAGTCTGCTAAGAGTTGACTTAAGAGTAAATAAATTATTCGCTGAAAGCTGCACTTAAAAGTTAGTTATCAAGCGTCTTACTCACACTTTCAGCGAAGTGTAGGACTGAATCTTAAGTGTCACACTCAGAGCTGAATTACGACATTACTATGTGCCGTAAACGCAATTTTAGGTGACGTCATTTCTGTGTCCATAGAAATGACCAATCACGGAAGGGAATCCGTTGTCTAAGAATAAAGAAATATCTTGGAAATATTTAAGTGGACAATGGGAGTGTATATTTTGACAATAAACTACAAAATAATACAAAACAAACTAGTCCCCGCCGGCACTCACGCTACCGCTCCCTCTCTTCTGTCGCCCACACACTCACTGACGTCACTCACCTCACGGCCACACACATACGCTACTGTCATAACATTTTCTTTCCAATTCATTAATTAGGCAACTAATTTGAAACTGGTGTGGGTGGCTCTATATATACTAGCCCACTGCAGACACATGCAGAAATCAACAAAGAATCGAAAAGTATTAAATCTGTGACAAAAATAATATCCGCTCTGTCTAAACGATACCGTTTGATCAGCTGCTCGTCATCAAAAAAAAACAAAAAACATTGTTCCGTTCCCTGAACGTTCACGCACGTCTCTCTCGCCTCAGTGCCATCCCCTGCTGGCAACTCCTAACCACTTAAGACACCTCTGAAGGTCTCTTAAATATCGTGGAGAGTAGGAGTGATTCTTAGACTTAAGAACGTTGATAAAAAGCTTTTATTCTTAAGTTTGAGAGTAGGACTAAATTTCGCAAATTCTCAGGACTTAAGTGTAAAATGGCACTCTAAGAAGCTTGATAAGTACGGCCCCAGGGGTCACCAACGCGGTGCCCGCGGGCACCAGGTCGCCCGTAAGGACCAGATGAGTAGCCCGCTGGCCTGTTCTAAAAATAGCTCAAATAGCAGCACTTACCAGTGAGCTGCCTCTATTTTTTAAATTGTATTTATTTACTAGCAAGCTGGTTTCGCTTTGCCCGACATTTTTAATTCTAAGAGAGACAAAACTCAAATAGAATTTGAAAATCCAAGAAAATATTTTAAAGACTTGGTCTTCACTTGTTTAAATAAATGCATACATTTTTTTACTTTGCTTCTTATAACTTTCAGAAAGACAATTTTAGAGAAAAAATACAACCTTAAAAATGATTTTAGGATTTTTAAACACATATACCTTTTTTACTAGGGATGTCCGATAATGGCTTTTTGCCGATATCCGATATTCCGATATTGTCCAACTGTTTAATTACCGATACCAACCGATACCGATATCAACCGATATATGCAGTCGTGGAATTAACACATTATTATGCCTAATTTGGACAACCATGTATGGTGAAGATAAGGTACTTTTTAAAAAAAATTATAAAATAAGATAACTAAATTAAAAACATTTTCTTGAATAAAAAAGAAAGTAAAACAATATAAAAACAGTTACATAGAAACTAGTAATTAATGAAAATGAGTAAAATTAACTGTTAAAGGTTAGTACTATTAGTGGACCAGCAGCACGCACAATCATGTGTGCTTACGGACTGTATCCCTTGCAGACTGTATTGATATATATTGATATATAATGTAGGAACCAGAATATTGATAACAGAAAGAAATGGGGTGTGGGAGGTTTTTTGGGTTGGTGCACTAATTGTAAGTGTATCTTGTGTTTTTTATGTGGATTTAATAAAAATAAATAAATTAAAAAAAACAAAAAACGATACAGATAATAAAAAACCCAATACCGATAATTTCCGATATTACATTATAACGCATTATCGACATCCCTACTTTTCACCTTTTAAATTCCTTCCTCTTCTTTCCTGACAATTTAAATCAATGTTCAAGTAAATTTATTTTTTTTATTGTAAAGAATAATAAATACATTTTAATTTAATTCTTCATTTTAGCTTCTGTTTTTTCAACGAAGAATATTTGTGAAATATTTCTTCAAACTTATTATGATTAAAATTCAAAAAAATTATTCTGGCAAATCTAGAAAATCTGTAGAATCAAATTTAAATCTTATTTCAAAGTCTTTTGAATTTCTTTTAAAATTTTTGTTGTGGAAAATCTAGAAGAAATAATGATTTGTCTTTGTTAGAAATATAGCTTGGTCCATCCATCCATCCATCCATCCATCCATTTTCTACCGCTTATTCCCTTTGGGGTCGCTGGAGCCTATCTCAGCTACAATCGGGCGGAAGGCGGGGTACACCCTGGACAAGTCGCCACCTCATCGCTTGGTCCAATTTGTTATATATTCTAACAAAGTGTAGATTGGATTTTAACCTATTTAAAACATGTCATCAAAATTCTAAAATGAATCTTAATCAGGAAAAATTACTAATGATGTTCCATAAATTCTTTTTTAAATTTTTTCAAAAAGATTCGAATTAGCTAGTTTTTCTCTTCTTTTTTTCGGTTGAATTTTGAATTTTAAAGAGTCGAAATTGAAGATAAACTATGTTTCAAAATTTAATAGTCATTTTTTTCGTGTTTTCTCCTCTTTTAAACCGTTCAATTAAGTGTAAATATCATTAATTATTAATAATAACATAGAGTTAAAGGTAAATTGAGCAAATTGGCTATTTCTGGCAATTTATTTAAGTGTGTATCAAACTGGTAGCCCTTCGCATTAATCACTACCCAAGAAGTAGCTCTTGCTTTCAAAAAGGTTGGTGACCCCTGCTCTACGCATTTTTCCAATTTTAGTTTAGAGATAAGGAAAGATTGGCCTGGCCCACTAGGATCCCTCTTTATGTTTGTGAACTTTATAGTCTATACATTTAGAGTGATGTGATAATCAAACACTCTAGAAGTCTAGAATGAAAGAGTATACAAGAGAATTGACAGAGTGTGTACCTTCAGTGCTGAATGATAGGCAGAGTTTGGAGAGTTTTCTTTAGCTCACTTTGCATTTTTATGTGCTCACTGTGTCCAGGTACGTGGAAAATGTTTTCCGTGCCATTTGATGCCTGATATCATGCTAATTAGCTGCCTGAAAGCGGGTGACTCCACTGTAGAAATAGCCTGCATGTCTTCTAGCACATACGCTGCAACGGCTCTATCAACTTTGTCCTGGCTAGCAGTGCCTCCGTTAAAATCCTTAGGTGGAGGTGGAGGTGAAGTGGCATCGGAGTCTGTGTCTCTCTTTACTAGCTTCGTCGAAGCATGTTGCTTTTGTAGCTGTTTCAGCAGATTTGAATTGCTGTTTTGCGCAGTAGATAGGATCTTTGATCCAAGACACAACTTACATTTAACTAAAATGTTTTCTTTTCTTTGTGCTCGGCAAAAGAAAAGTAGTGAGAATATCTCCATCTTAAGAAACTCTGCTTCGGCTCTGCCATGAGGTCTTGTTAGTAAACACAGCGCCCCTCCCCCCCCCTCCCCTCAGCTCTCCAATAAAACACACTCAGATTTTCTGTTTCTAGCCGTAACGCATCATGTAGTAACGGTAACTGCTAACTGCTAACTAACTCAGTTACCGTTACTACATGATGCGTTACTGCGTTATTTTACGTTATTTTTTTATGTAGTATCGGCTAGAAACAGAAGATCTGAGTGTGTTTTATTGGAGAGCTGGGGGGAGGGGCGCTGTGTTTACTAACAAGACATCATGGCGGAGCCAAAGCCGAGTTTCTTAAGATGGAGATATTCTCACTACTTTTCTTTTGTCGAGCACAAAGAAAAGAACATTTTAGTTAAATGTAAGTTGTGTCTTGGATCAAAGATCCTATCTACTGCGCAAAACAGCAATTCAAATCTGCTGAAACAGCTACAAAAGCAACACGCTTCGACGAAGCTAGCAAAGAGAGACACAGACTCCGATGCCACTTCACCTCCACCTCCACCTAAGGATTTTTAACGGAGGCACTGCTAGCCAGGACAAAGTTGATCGAGCCATTGCAGCGTATGTGCTAGAAGACATGCAGGCTATTTCTACAGTGGAGTCACCCGATTTCAGGCAGCTAATTAGCAACAACAAAATGGCACGGAAAACATTTTTTATGTAGTATCGGCTAGAAACAGAAGATCTGAATATAAAAAATAACGCACGTGTCATAATAGTGTATTACATGGCCACATTAAAATTGTTAATAATTTCCGATATTACATTTTAAAGCATTTATCGGACTGCCGATATTATCGGACATCTCTACATATTATTTCCAGGCTTTCGAGGGCCAAATAAAATGAAGCGGCGGGCCACATCTGGCCCCCGGGCTTTGGGTTTGACACCTGTGCTGTGTATAAAAACACAAATGACACACTTAAGCGTACAACCGCACCGTACCTAATGTTGCGTCCGCTGTATGCTACTTCCCGCTTTATGCCGCGCTCGGCTTTTTTCTCCCCAGCCGTGTGATTGTAGCCAATAATAAACTCTCCAGAGACGATTGTGGCGCACATGAAACAACTGGGAAGTGTTTTCATTTTGATTAGGCCGCTCTTGTCGCTCCTTCTGCGTCGAGTCGCCTTCGTCACGTTGAGTGCTTTGCGCTTGACTTTCCACCATTGAGAGACAACACGTGTTTATTGTTTGGTTACTATGATGATGTTGTTGTTGTTGTTGTTTGACCCAGTCAAGTCCTTTACGTACTCCAATCAATACGTGTACCAAAAGAATGCAGGGAATTAATTAACGTTCCCTCACTGGTGCGGTTAGCGTGCCGAGAGATATAAATGATTAATGAAGTTACTTCCCCCGTGTGTGTGTGTGTGTGTGTGTTCTTGTATTTTTACCCTTCTTGAGACATCAACAAGGAAAAGTATCTTCCATATGAGGAGGTGTGAACA
This sequence comes from Entelurus aequoreus, assembly GCF_033978785.1. Taxonomy (NCBI): domain Eukaryota; kingdom Metazoa; phylum Chordata; class Actinopteri; order Syngnathiformes; family Syngnathidae; genus Entelurus; species Entelurus aequoreus. The sequence continues at coordinate 7,149,731 of NC_084747.1, forward strand.
AGTGATGACATAAATCACGGTCCCAATACGGAAAACCATTGCATCTAATAGAGGATGTCTCATTTGCACCCCTGGTGGTGAGTTCTATCAAAATGAGGGTGGTCCCAAAAAGGAGGGATTTTTCAAATTGGCGGTGTCGGTTTTAAAAGTGCTCCCCCTCTGGTCAACATGTAACAACAAGTGTGTGTAAGAAATGGAAATGTGCCACCTTTGGCCAAAATGTTTTGTTTTTTTTAAAATTAATAAATATGTATATAGAGACATACTGTAATAACTTGAAGTTACCGGTAATAATAAAGATTTAAGACCAATTACAAAAAAAAAAAAAAAGAATTTTTTTTTTTTACTAATAGCAGTCTTTTTCTCACAATGTGTTGACTTCTTTCTTATAAAATGGGGAACAATTTCTCATATTCTTTCTGTTTCTGTAATAGTGCTTTATTTTCTTGTAAAATTATTACTTTTTTATTTTAAATGTTTACTTTTGAATGCAAAATGGTGACATTTGTCATATAAAAACTTTTATCACAATATTGACAATTTTTTTTGTTCTTGTAAAATAGTGAATTTTTTTTTAGTAAAATTATGACTTTTGTCATAATTTTGCCAAGTAAAAGTCTGATTATTATTATAATATTGCCAACATTTTAAAGTTTTCTTATAAAATTGTGACTTTTGTCAAGTAAAATTACAACTCTTTTCATAAAAATGCCAAAGTGTTAAGCTTTTCTTGTAAAATTGTAACAGTTATTGAATACAATTCCAACTTTTATCACAATATTGCCAATTTTTTTGTTCTTGTAAAATAGTGATTTTTTTTTTTAGTAAAATTATGACTTTTGTCATAATTTTGCCAAGTAAAAGTCTGATTATTATTATAATATTGCCAACATTTTAAAGTTTTCTTATAAAATTGTGACTTTTGTCAAGTAAAATTACGACTCTTTTCATAAAAATGCCAAAGTGTTAAGCTTTTCTTGTAAAATTGCGACAGTTATTGAGTAAAATTCCAACTTTTATCACAATATTGCCAATTTTTTTGTTCTTGTAAGATAGTGCATTTTTTTTTAGTAAAATTATGACTTTTGTCATAATTTTGCCAAGTAAAAGTCTGATTTTTATTATAATATTGCCAACATTTTAAAGTTTTCTTATAAAATTGTGACTTTTGTCAAGTAAAATTACGACTCTTTTCATAAAATTGCCAAAATGGTAAGCTTTTCTTATAAAATTGCGACAGTTATTGAGTAAAATTCCAACTTTTATCACAATATTGCACAAATGTTCAGTTTTTCTTGTAACGTTTTGACTTGCGTTGAGTAAAAGTACGACTTTTATTATATTACTGCCAAAATTCTAAGTTTTTGTTGTGAAATTGTGACCTTTTTCTTGTGAAAGTCCAACAAATGTTTCACAACAAGCTTTTTTATATTTGCATGATATGTATATATTATAAATGTTGTAAATACAAATCTTTATATATCTAGAAATGGTTGTCCTAAAGAGGTAGGCATTTTTCAGGGGGTCTAAAGAAGGTAACAAATACAAGAATGTGTGTGTGTGTGCTGCCGGAAATGCACGTGATGTAATTGAAAGCACCATTTTTGTACTTATTCTTACTATTGTGCGCAGACTGTGGTTGAGCCCTATCAAAACAGGAAGTTGTCAAAGCTCGCAGGACAACCATTTCGAAATGCACCACAACTCCAACAAGAACAGAGAGATGCATGAATTATAATCTAGAATTGACTTTTAGCAAGTTTGAGACCAAGCAGAAACGGCCGTCGGCTCAGTGTGTCAACCGTAGACATCTTCTAAGGGTACGCAACATGGAGCGCTACTGCCTCCTGGCGCTGGCGAGACGCGGGAAAATACTGAACAGATGTTTGTTGGGATAAGGTAAACATCTGTTCAGTATTTTAACATAAAAGTGTTTTGATTGTGAGGCATTAAAAGCCACAAAATGCAACGGGTCCATCAGACCCACAAACGCTGGTTGGGTAACAACTATAAGAACATTACACAAATTAAGTACAGTGTTTTATTTTCCTGTATTCACTAGGGGTGTAACGGTACGTGTATTTGTATTGAACCGTTTCGGTACGGTGGGTTCGGTTCGGTTCGGAGGTGTACCGAATTAGTTTCCACACGAACATATTAGGTAGCCGCCGAAGCTAAAGTCTTAACAAGCTGCTCCGCTTCCTTCTGCCTGTCTCTGTCAGTCCTCTACACAGCACCCAGCATTGTCCCACCCACACAACCATCTGATTGGTTGCAAACAGAGCGGTAACAGCCAATCAGCAGTGCGTATTCAGAGCGCATGTAGTCAGTGCTTAGCAGGTAAGCATCAGGCAGCGGACTCTCCCCAAATGATAATAAACACCTCCCAGTCAACTACTAGTAACATCACTACGAGCCCGTTGACCTTCTAGAAACCTAAACTGCAGCTCAGCTCACTCGCAGTCCTGGCTTGAGGTGAAGGCTAATTCGCTTTTAGCGTAACGTTAGCTCATTTTGCGGTTTGTGTGTGTGTGTTACGGACAGCAAAGCCCTGTCTGTCTGTTATTTCACTTTACCTTTTTCTGTGTTGATTGATCTGTGTTGAAGCAGCAAAAAAGGACATTATGTTAAATGAAGAGTTTCTGTCTCTGATAGTTGATATAATAATGTAACTGCACCATTAAGCCTACCGTATTTCCTTGAATAGCCGCAGGGGCGCTAATTAATTTAAAACCTCTTCTCACTCCCGCGCTTACCAAAAGCATGCGGGATGGTCAAGCATGCGCTAATTATTTTAAAACCTCTTCTGACTCCGGCGCTTACCTTATCATGAAAATCACATTTAATAAAAAAAACTTTATTATGGTCTTACCTTTACTTATAAATGATGTCCATCTGCAGCTGCTTCTGATCAAAGGCAGTCTTCCTTATCTTTCTTCAGTTTTAAAAGTCTCTGGAGATATTCCTTTAATTATTACCTCCTGCTTCGATTGAAAGTCCAGTTTAGAAAACTGTTTTATTTTAGATATGTAATCGTCCATGGTAAAAGTGCAAGCAAACGATCGCGGCTCACGCATGCTGCTTGTTGTCTTCTTCTGCAGCACTCTTCTGCAGTACTGGTAGTCGCAAGAAGGATGACTAGCGCCCTCTACCACCAGGAGGCGGGAGTCATTTAATGACTCATATTTGACCCGGGATGCGCTAATTATTTTGCGAAACGAGTTTGACCCGGCTATAATTCTCGGCAGGCGAATACTATATTCCCGGCGGCAATTCAAGGAAATACGGTACATGAACTCCATGGTGTTCAGGGATGAATAGTCTCTCCTATTGCTATTGTACCATTTTTTCAGCTATAGTTACATTAATTATTAGTAATGTAGCACCCTAGTTTTGAATGGCAGGGTCCCTGCTATCACATGTTGATAAAAAATATAACATTTACATAATAAAAATCAACTACAGGCTTCCCAAATGCTGTAATAAATTAAGCATGATGAGTTGACTTGAAACAGTTTAATGTTGCACTTTTTATATGTAGAAGAACATTTTTGTCATTTTATTTAATCTGAGCAACAACTTGAGGCAGTTTAATGTTGATTAACGTGGGCAGAATTATTATAGTGTTCCCAATGTTAAAAGGATAAAGCCATTGTTTACAAATTTGGTAAATAAATAACCAAAAAATGTATATTTTGTTGTTTTCTTACTGTACCGAAAATGAACCGAACCGTGACCTCTAAACCGAGGTACGTACCGAACCGAAATTTTTGTGTGCCGTTACACCCCTAGTATTCACACAGTGTTACTGTTAAAAAAGGTGTGTAATGTTATAAAGGCCAACAATATTAAATATATATTTGTTGATAAAAGTTTCTGCTTTGCTCTTAATGAATACTTTGATCTATTATGCTACTGTATTGTAATGCTGGTCATTATGGTGGTACTTGGTGTTTTCTGAGAACCACTGTTGCAAAGAAACGGAATAAAAAGGGTAAATGAAACACTTTCATACATATCAGGCTGTATTTGGAATGTAAAACCTGTTAGAGAATATGAAAATGAAAGTCTTTTGTACACAAAAATGTGTCAGAGAGTCTTTATCAAGCCACATTTTTGAGTTCCGGCTAAAGAAGGTCAAGAATAAAATAGGTGTATAATCATGCTAAAAATCCTAAATAAATATTTTTTGTTGTAGCGGTGCATGCTGGAGGTTGTGAAGCTCGCACGGTTGTGTTGCGTCGACCAGCATTCCTCCAATGGGGAATTCAAATTGCTAGTCTCTCCCAGATTCTTTTTATGGCAATAAACTGATGTTTATATTCAATCAACAGGCAGTAGTTGGTATTTTGTGGTTTATTCTCAAAGCTTAGAGGACAAACCTGAGATCAACCCAGCACCCAAGCGTTCCTTAGCCCGGTCCAGATCGGTCTGAAAACCATCACGAAAACATTCTGTTCCTCAATCTCTCCCCCCGCCCTGACGCCCGCACAGATGCCCATTGTGTCCGTTATCTCAAGTCGGCCCGAGAAGGGAAGCAGGGAGGACTCCTCTTCTCTGCCTCCTACTTCAAGGCCGTCCACAGTGCAAGCACTTTGTCATGAGACGATCAGAAAAAGGAAAAGAGTACAAGATGGAACATTAGCTATTTAAAATATGACTATAGTCATATAAAAGAAGTAACTCTTAATTATGGATAAATGTGGATATATGCATCCGTCAGTTGTCTGTAGTGCAATGCTGAGGCGGGAGAAACCACGGCGCTGCGAGGAGTGCGGCGGCGGCGGTGGTATTTTTGGAGGCTCTCTCGCCATGACGGCCTGAGGCTTCGGCAGCATCCAGCCAGCTGAGACTAGTCGACGAGGACCACGTCGTATAAATAAAAGTCTACATGCATGTGCTGCAGGACTAATCGCAGAGCACGTATTAATAAATGATAGGATTAGTTGCGGATAGTGACACCTCAGTGACCCTCAGCGGGAATGCCTTAATGCCGCCATCTTAGTAGGCTACTTTCTCTGCTACAGTACTTTTGTTTTTTGGGTTGTTTTTTTTAGCTCCACTGATCCACTTCTTTACATCATCCATGCATTGTTCATATGATGGGCTGTATATTAATAATACACACATTATATGTGCAGTACATACAGTATATAAGGTGGCGACTTGTCCAGGGTGTACCCCGCCTTCCGCCCGATTGTAGCTGAGATAGGCTCCAGCGCCCCCCGCAACCCCGAAGGGAATAAGCGGTAGAAAATGGATGGATGGATGGATACATACAGTATAGTCATTCACTGTTTTTACATTCAATAAAAACAACACTATATTGTATTTATATGAATTATTTAATGATATACTGATGATTATTATATTATACAGTATATGTATAATAATAATACATTGGTTGAAACTAGCTTCGTAAACACCTGGATTTGTTTTCTTTATTTTCTGCTCAACTTGACTGGTTGCCGGTTCAGTGTTTCAATATTTGTTACTTAAAGGCCTACTGAAAGCCACTACTAGCGACCACGCAGTCTGATAGTTTATATATCAATGATGAAATCTTAACGTTGCAACACATGCCAATACGGCCGGGTTAACTTATAAAGTGCAATTTTAAATTTCCCGCTAAACTTCCGGTTGAAAACGCCTTTGGATGATGATGTATGCGCGTGACGTAGCCAGTGAAACAGGAGTATCGGTAGCCCATAGAAGCCTATACAAAAAGCTCTGTTTTCATTTCATAATTCCACAGTATTCTGGACATCTGTGTTGGTGAATCTTTTGCAATTTGTTTAATGAACAATGGAGACTGCAAAGAAGAAAGTTGTAGGTGGGATCGGCGTATTAGCGGCTGGCTGTAGCAACACAACAAAGAGGACTTACTTGGATAGTAGACGCGCTTGCCGATGCTAGCCGCCAACCGCATCTGTGATCGGGTGAAGTCCTTCGTCGCGCCGTCGATCGCTGGAACGCAGGTGAGCACGGGTGTTGATGAGCAGATGAGGGCTGGCTGGCGTAGGTGGAGCGCTTGATTGATCGATTGATTGAGACTTTTATTAGTAGGTTGCACAGTGAAGTACATATTCTGTACAATATTCCGCTAATGTTTTTATCATAGCTCTGTGAGGTCCGTTTGCTAAGTTAGCTTCAGCGTCGTTAGCAACAGCATTGTTAAGCTTTGCCAGGCTGAGAATTATTAACCGTGTAGTTACATGTCCATGGTTTAATAGTATTGTTGATCTTCTGTCTATCCTTCCAGTCAGGGGTTTATTTCTTTTGTTTCTATCTGCATTTGAGCCAGATGCTATCACGTTAGCTCAGTAGCTAAAGAGCTTCGCCGATGTATTGTCGTGGAGATAAAAGTCACTGTGAATGTCCATTTCGCGTTCTCGACTCTCATTTTCAAGAGGATATAGTATCCGAGGTGGTTTAAAATAAAAATCTGTGATCCACAATAGAAAAAGGAGAGAGTGTGGAATCCAATGAGCCAGCTTGTACCTAAGTTACGGTCAGAGCGAAAAAAGATGCGTCCTGCACTGCATTCTAGTCCGTCACTCTAACGTTCCTCATCCACAAATCTTTCATCCTCGCTCAAATTAATGGGGTAATCGTCGCTTTCTCGGGGGGGGGGGGGGCAATAGACTACAGACTGTTTTGAAGTAGGCCAGCTTCGTCGCGTGGAGTAGCCTACAACCTTTGGTTGTGTTTTTTCCGCTCCGTATGCTGAATGGCAATATACCATATATATCTCCATATTTTTTCCGTAAAGTAAAAACAAAACACAAAACAGTCCTAGCTACCTGAGATACTAAAGTATGTCATTATTTTGACTTAGTAAATATTGACTTACTAAGACAAAACAATGACTAAGTCAAATGAATGACTTAATGTAAATACACGCTTGCAACAAGCGTTTGGAAAAAAAGAGTTAAAAGTGGGGCCACATGCTGACATATGCTCAACTCATCATGCTTAATTTATTACAGCATTTGGGAAGCCTGTTGTTGATTTTTTATAATGTAAATGTTATATTTTTATCAACATGTGATAGCAGGGACCCTGCCATTCAAAACTAGGCTGCTGCATTACTCATGATTAATGTAACCATAGCTGAAAAAATAGTACAATAGCAATAGGAGAGACTATTCATCCCTGAACACCATGGAGTTCATGTAGGCTTTATGATGCAGTTACATTATTATATCAACTATCAGAGACAGAAACTCTTCATTTAACACAGGGGTCGGCAACCCAAAATGTTGAAAGAGCCATATTGGACCAAAAATACAAAAACGAATCTGTCTGGAGCCGCAAAAATTAAAAGCCATATTACATACAGATAGTGTGTCATGAGTTATGAATTGAATTAAGATGACTTAAAGGAAACTAAATGACCTCAAATATAGCTACAAATGAGGCATAATGATGCAATATGTACATATAGCTAGCCTAAATAGCATGTTAGCATCGATTAGCTTGCAGTCATGCAGTGACCAAATATGTCTGATTAGCACTCCACACAAGTCAATAACATCAACAAAACTCACCTTTGTGCACTCATGCACAACGTTAAAAGTTTGGTGGACAAAATGAGACAGAAAAAGAAGTGGCATAAAACACGTCCTAGAAAGTCGGAGAAAGTTATACTTGTAAACAAACTATGGTGAGTTCAAGGACCGCCAAAATTAGTAGGACAAAACGGCGCTCGCCAAATACTCAAATCAGTGAAGCATGTTTAATATAAACAGTGTGCTTTATAGCAATTAGGGAGGTTTGCGTCATGTTTGTCCTCCTACGG
>NC_084747.1:7167424-7194924 GCF_033978785.1 Entelurus aequoreus
GGACTGGACTCTCACTATTATGTTAGATCCACTATGGACTGGACTCTCACTATTATGTTAGATCCACTATGGACTGGACTCTCACAATATTATGTTAGATCCACTATGGACTGGACTCTCACAATATTATGTTAGATCCACTATGGACTGGACTCTCACACTATTATGCTAGATCCACTATGGACTGGACTCTCACTATTATGTTAGATTCACTATGGGACTGGACTCTCACTATTATGTTGGATCCACTATGGACTGGACTCTCACACTATTATGTTAGATCATTATGGACTGGACTCTCACTATTATGTTAGATCCACTATGGACTGGACTCTCACTATTATGTTAGATCCACTATGGACTGGACTCTCACTATTATGTTAGATCCACTATGGACTGGACCCTCACACTATTATGTTAGATCCACTATGGACTGGACTCTCACTATTATGTTAGATCCACTATGGACTGGACTCACTATTATGTTAGATCCACTATGGACTGGACTCTCACTATTATGTTAGATCCACTATGGACTGGACTCTCACTATTATGTTAGATCCACTATGGACTGGACTCTCACTATTATGTTAGATCCACTATGGACTGGACTCTCACTATTATGTTAGATCCACTATGGACTGGACTCTCACCTATTATGTTAGATCCACTATGGACTGGACTCTCACTATTATGTTAGATCCACTATGGACTGGACTCTCACACTATTATGTTAGATCCACTATGGACTGGACTCTCACTATTATGTTAGATCCACTATGGACTGGACTCTCACTATTATGTTAGATCCACTATGGACTGGACTCTCACTATTATGTTAGATCCACTATGGACTGGACTCTCACACTATTATGTTAGATCCACTATGGACTGGACTCTCACTATTATGTTAGATCCACTATGGACTGGACTCTCACTATTATGTTAGATCCACTATGGACTGGACTCTCACACTATTATGTTAGATCCACTATGGACTGGACTCTCACTATTATGTTAGATCCACTATGGACTGGACTCTCACACTATTATGTTAGATCCACTATGGACTGGACTCTCACTATTATGTTAGATCCACTATGGACTGGACTCTCACTATTATGTTAGATCCACTATGGACTGGACTCTCACTATTATGTTAGATCCACTATGGACTGGACTCTCACTATTATGTTAGATCCACTATGGACTGGACTCTCACTATTATGTTAGATCCACTATGGACTGGACTCTCACTATTATGTTAGATCCACTATGGACTGGACTCTCACTATTATGTTAGATCCACTATGGACTGGACTCTCACTATTATGTTAGATCCACTATGGACTGGACTCTCACTATTATGTTAGATCCACTATGGACTGGACTCTCACTATTATGTTAGATCCACTATGGACTGGACTCTCACTATTATGTTAGATCCACTATGGACTGGACTCTCACTATTATGTAGATCCACTATGGACTGGACTCTCACTATTATGTTAGATCCACTATGGACTGGACTCTCACTATTATGTTAGATCCACTATGGACTGGACTCTCACTATTATGTTAGATCCACTATGGACTGGACTCTCACTATTATGTTAGATCCACTATGGACTGGACTCTCACTATTATGTTAGATCCACTATGGACTGGACTCTCACACTATTATGTTAGATCCACTATGGACTGGACTCTCACTATTATGTTAGATCCACTATGGACTGGACTCTCACACTATTATGTTAGATCCACTATGGACTGGACTCTCACTATTATGTTAGATCCACTATGGACTGGACTCTCCACTATTATGTTAGATCCACTATGGACTGGACTCTCACTATTATGTTAGATCCACTATGGACTGGACTCTCACTATTATGTTAGATCCACTATGGACTGGACTCTCACACTAGTATGTTAGATCCACTATGGACTGGACTCTCACTATTATGTTAGATCCACTATGGACTGACTCTCACACTATTATGTTAGATCCACTATGGACTGGACTCTCACTATTATGTTAGATCCACTATGGACTGGACTCTCACTATTATGTTAGATCCACTATGGACTGGACTCTCACTATTATGTTAGATCCACTATGGACTGGACTCTCACTATTATGTTAGATCCACTATGGACTGGACTCTCACTATTATGTTAGATCCACTATGGACTGGACTCTCACTATTATGTTAGATCCACTATGGACTGGACTCTCACTATTATGTTAGATCCACTATGGACTGGACTCTCACTATTATGTTAGATCCACTATGGACTGGACTCTCACTATTATGTTAGATCCACTATGGACTGGACTCTCACTATTATGTTAGATCCACTATGGACTGGACTCTCACTATTATGTTAGATCCACTATGGACTGGACTCTCACTATTATGTTAGATCCACTATGGACTGGACTCTCACTATTATGTTAGATCCACTATGGACTGGACTCTCACTATTATGTTAGATCCACTATGGACTGGACTCTCACTATTATGTTAGATCCACTATGGACTGGACTCTCACTATTATGTTAGATCCACTATGGACTGGACTCTCACTATTATGTTAGATCCACTATGGACTGGACTCTCACACTATTATGCTAGATCCACTATGGACTGGACTCTCACTATTATGTTAGATCCACTATGGACTGGACTCTCACTATTATGTTAGATCCACTATGGACTGGACTCTCACTATTATGTTAGATCCACTATGGACTGGACTCTCACTATTATGTTAGATCCACTATGGACTGGACTCTCACTATTATGTTAGATCAAAAATGGACTGGACTCTCTCACTATTATGTCAGATCCACTATGGACTGGACTCTCACTATTATGTTGGATCCACTATGGACTGGAGTCTCTCACTATTATGTTAGATCCACTATGGACTGGACTCTCACTATTATGTTAGATCCACTATGGACTGGACTCTCACACTATTATGTTAGATCCACTATGGACTGGACTCTCACTATTATGTTAGATCCACTATGAACTGGACTCTCACTATTATGTTAGATCCACTATGGACTGGACTCTCACAATATTATGTTAGATCCACTATGGACTGGACTCTCACTATTATGTTAGATCCACTATGGACTGGACTCTCACTATTATGTTAGATCCACTATGGACTGGACTCTCACACTATTATGTTAGATCCACTATGGACTGGACTCTCACTATTATGTTAGATCCACTATGGACTGGACTCTCACTATTATGTTAGATCCACTATGGACTGGACTGTCACTATTATGTTAGATCCACTATGGACTGGACTCTCACACTATTATGTTAGATCCACTATGAACTAGACTCTCACTATTATGTTAGATCCACTATGGACTGGACTCTCACACTATTATGTTAGATCCACTATGGACTGGACTCTCACTATTATGTTAGATCCACTATGGACTGGACTCTCACTATAATGTTAGATCCACTATGGACTGGACTGTCACTATTATGTTAGATCCACTATGGACTGGACTCTCACTATTATGTTAGATCCACTATGGACTGGACTCTCACTATTATGTTAGATCCACTATGGACTGGACTCTCACTATTATGTTAGATCCACTATGGACTGGACTCTCACTATTATGTTAGATCCACTATGGACTGGACTCTCACTATTATGCTAGATCCACTATGGACTGGACTCTCACTATTATGTTAGATCCACTATGGACTGGACTCTCACTATTATGTTAGATCCACTATGGACTGGACTCTCACTATTATGTTAGATCCACTATGAACTAGACTCTCACACTATTATGTTAGATCCACTATGGACTGGACTCTCACTATTATGTTAGATCCACTATGGACTGGACTCTCACTATTATGTTAGATCCACTATGGACTGGACTCTCACTATTATGTTAGATCCACTATGGACTGGACTCTCACTATTATGTTAGATCCACTATGGACTGGACTCTCACACTATTATGCTAGATCCACTATGGACTGGACTCTCACTATTATGTTAGATCCACTATGGACTGGACTCTCACTATTATGTTAGATCCACTATGGACTGGACTCTCACTATTATGTTAGATCCACTATGGACTGGACTCTCACTATTATGTTAGATCCACTATGGACTGGACTCTCACTATTATGTTAGATCAAAAATGGACTGGACTCTCTCACTATTATGTCAGATCCACTATGGACTGGACTCTCACTATTATGTTGGATCCACTATGGACTGGAGTCTCTCACTATTATGTTAGATCCACTATGGACTGGACTCTCACTATTATGTTAGATCCACTATGGACTGGACTCTCACACTATTATGTTAGATCCACTATGGACTGGACTCTCACTATTATGTTAGATCCACTATGACTGGACTCTCACTATTATGTTAGATCCACTATGGACTGGACTCTCACAATATTATGTTAGATCCACTATGGACTGGACTCTCACTATTATGTTAGATCCACTATGGACTGGACTCTCACTATTATGTTAGATCCACTATGGACTGGACTCTCACACTATTATGTTAGATCCACTATGGACTGGACTCTCACTATTATGTTAGATCCACTATGGACTGGACTCTCACTATTATGTTAGATCCACTATGGACTGGACTGTCACTATTATGTTAGATCCACTATGGACTGGACTCTCACACTATTATGTTAGATCCACTATGAACTAGACTCTCACTATTATGTTAGATCCACTATGGACTGGACTCTCACACTATTATGTTAGATCCACTATGGACTGGACTCTCACTATTATGTTAGATCCACTATGGACTGGACTCTCACTATAATGTTAGATCCACTATGGACTGGACTGTCACTATTATGTTAGATCCACTATGGACTGGACTCTCACTATTATGTTAGATCCACTATGGACTGGACTCTCACTATTATGTTAGATCCACTATGGACTGGACTCTCACTATTATGTTAGATCCACTATGGACTGGACTCTCACTATTATGTTAGATCCACTATGGACTGGACTCTCACTATTATGCTAGATCCACTATGGACTGGACTCTCACTATTATGTTAGATCCACTATGGACTGGACTCTCACTATTATGTTAGATCCACTATGGACTGGACTCTCACTATTATGTTAGATCCACTATGAACTAGACTCTCACACTATTATGTTAGATCCACTATGGACTGGACTCTCACTATTATGTTAGATCCACTATGGACTGGACTCTCACTATTATGTTAGATCCACTATGGACTGGACTCTCACTATTATGTTAGATCCACTATGGACTGGACTCTCACTATTATGTTAGATCCACTATGGACTGGACTCTCACACTATTATGCTAGATCCACTATGGACTGGACTCTCACTATTATGTTAGATCCACTATGGACTGGACTCTCACTATTATGTTAGATCCACTATGGACTGGACTCTCACTATTATGTTAGATCCACTATGGACTGGACTCTCACTATTATGTTAGATCCACTATGGACTGGACTCTCACTATTATGTTAGATCAAAAATGGACTGGACTCTCTCACTATTATGTCAGATCCACTATGGACTGGACTCTCACTATTATGTTGGATCCACTATGGACTGGAGTCTCTCACTATTATGTTAGATCCACTATGGACTGGACTCTCACTATTATGTTAGATCCACTATGGACTGGACTCTCACACTATTATGTTAGATCCACTATGGACTGGACTCTCACTATTATGTTAGATCCACTATGAACTGGACTCTCACTATTATGTTAGATCCACTATGGACTGGACTCTCACAATATTATGTTAGATCCACTATGGACTGGACTCTCACTATTATGTTAGATCCACTATGGACTGGACTCTCACTATTATGTTAGATCCACTATGGACTGGACTCTCACACTATTATGTTAGATCCACTATGGACTGGACTCTCACTATTATGTTAGATCCACTATGGACTGGACTCTCACTATTATGTTAGATCCACTATGGACTGGACTGTCACTATTATGTTAGATCCACTATGGACTGGACTCTCACACTATTATGTTAGATCCACTATGAACTAGACTCTCACTATTATGTTAGATCCACTATGGACTGGACTCTCACACTATTATGTTAGATCCACTATGGACTGGACTCTCACTATTATGTTAGATCCACTATGGACTGGACTCTCACTATAATGTTAGATCCACTATGGACTGGACTGTCACTATTATGTTAGATCCACTATGGACTGGACTCTCACTATTATGTTAGATCCACTATGGACTGGACTCTCACTATTATGTTAGATCCACTATGGACTGGACTCTCACTATTATGTTAGATCCACTATGGACTGGACTCTCACTATTATGTTAGATCCACTATGGACTGGACTCTCACTATTATGCTAGATCCACTATGGACTGGACTCTCACTATTATGTTAGATCCACTATGGACTGGACTCTCACTATTATGTTAGATCCACTATGGACTGGACTCTCACTATTATGTTAGATCCACTATGAACTAGACTCTCACACTATTATGTTAGATCCACTATGGACTGGACTCTCACTATTATGTTAGATCCACTATGGACTGGACTCTCACTATTATGTTAGATCCACTATGGACTGGACTCTCACTATTATGTTAGATCCACTATGGACTGGACTCTCACTATTATGTTAGATCCACTATGGACTGGACTCTCACACTATTATGCTAGATCCACTATGGACTGGACTCTCACTATTATGTTAGATCCACTATGGACTGGACTCTCACTATTATGTTAGATCCACTATGGACTGGACTCTCACTATTATGTTAGATCCACTATGGACTGGACTCTCACTATTATGTTAGATCCACTATGGACTGGACTCTCACTATTATGTTAGATCAAAAATGGACTGGACTCTCTCACTATTATGTCAGATCCACTATGGACTGGACTCTCACTATTATGTTGGATCCACTATGGACTGGAGTCTCTCACTATTATGTTAGATCCACTATGGACTGGACTCTCACTATTATGTTAGATCCACTATGGACTGGACTCTCACACTATTATGTTAGATCCACTATGGACTGGACTCTCACTATTATGTTAGATCCACTATGAACTGGACTCTCACTATTATGTTAGATCCACTATGGACTGGACTCTCACAATATTATGTTAGATCCACTATGGACTGGACTCTCACTATTATGTTAGATCCACTATGGACTGGACTCTCACTATTATGTTAGATCCACTATGGACTGGACTCTCACACTATTATGTTAGATCCACTATGGACTGGACTCTCACTATTATGTTAGATCCACTATGGACTGGACTCTCACTATTATGTTAGATCCACTATGGACTGGACTGTCACTATTATGTTAGATCCACTATGGACTGGACTCTCACACTATTATGTTAGATCCACTATGAACTAGACTCTCACTATTATGTTAGATCCACTATGGACTGGACTCTCACACTATTATGTTAGATCCACTATGGACTGGACTCTCACTATTATGTTAGATCCACTATGGACTGGACTCTCACTATAATGTTAGATCCACTATGGACTGGACTGTCACTATTATGTTAGATCCACTATGGACTGGACTCTCACTATTATGTTAGATCCACTATGGACTGGACTCTCACTATTATGTTAGATCCACTATGGACTGGACTCTCACTATTATGTTAGATCCACTATGGACTGGACTCTCACTATTATGTTAGATCCACTATGGACTGGACTCTCACTATTATGCTAGATCCACTATGGACTGGACTCTCACTATTATGTTAGATCCACTATGGACTGGACTCTCACTATTATGTTAGATCCACTATGGACTGGACTCTCACTATTATGTTAGATCCACTATGAACTAGACTCTCACACTATTATGTTAGATCCACTATGGACTGGACTCTCACTATTATGTTAGATCCACTATGGACTGGACTCTCACTATTATGTTAGATCCACTATGGACTGGACTCTCACTATTATGTTAGATCCACTATGGACTGGACTCTCACTATTATGTTAGATCCACTATGGACTGGACTCTCACACTATTATGCTAGATCCACTATGGACTGGACTCTCACTATTATGTTAGATCCACTATGGACTGGACTCTCACTATTATGTTAGATCCACTATGGACTGGACTCTCACTATTATGTTAGATCCACTATGGACTGGACTCTCACTATTATGTTAGATCCACTATGGACTGGACTCTCACTATTATGTTAGATCAAAATGGACTGGACTCTCTCACTATTATGTCAGATCCACTATGGACTGGACTCTCACTATTATGTTGGATCCACTATGGACTGGAGTCTCTCACTATTATGTTAGATCCACTATGGACTGGACTCTCACTATTATGTTAGATCCACTATGGACTGGACTCTCACACTATTATGTTAGATCCACTATGGACTGGACTCTCACTATTATGTTAGATCCACTATGAACTGGACTCTCACTATTATGTTAGATCCACTATGGACTGGACTCTCACAATATTATGTTAGATCCACTATGGACTGGACTCTCACTATTATGTTAGATCCACTATGGACTGGACTCTCACTATTATGTTAGATCCACTATGGACTGGACTCTCACACTATTATGTTAGATCCACTATGGACTGGACTCTCACTATTATGTTAGATCCACTATGGACTGGACTCTCACTATTATGTTAGATCCACTATGGACTGGACTGTCACTATTATGTTAGATCCACTATGGACTGGACTCTCACACTATTATGTTAGATCCACTATGAACTAGACTCTCACTATTATGTTAGATCCACTATGGACTGGACTCTCACACTATTATGTTAGATCCACTATGGACTGGACTCTCACTATTATGTTAGATCCACTATGGACTGGACTCTCACTATAATGTTAGATCCACTATGGACTGGACTGTCACTATTATGTTAGATCCACTATGGACTGGACTCTCACTATTATGTTAGATCCACTATGGACTGGACTCTCACTATTATGTTAGATCCACTATGGACTGGACTCTCACTATTATGTTAGATCCACTATGGACTGGACTCTCACTATTATGTTAGATCCACTATGGACTGGACTCTCACTATTATGCTAGATCCACTATGGACTGGACTCTCACTATTATGTTAGATCCACTATGGACTGGACTCTCACTATTATGTTAGATCCACTATGGACTGGACTCTCACTATTATGTTAGATCCACTATGAACTAGACTCTCACACTATTATGTTAGATCCACTATGGACTGGACTCTCACTATTATGTTAGATCCACTATGGACTGGACTCTCACTATTATGTTAGATCCACTATGGACTGGACTCTCACTATTATGTTAGATCCACTATGGACTGGACTCTCACTATTATGTTAGATCCACTATGGACTGGACTCTCACACTATTATGCTAGATCCACTATGGACTGGACTCTCACTATTATGTTAGATCCACTATGGACTGACTCTCACTATTATGTTAGATCCACTATGGACTGGACTCTCACTATTATGTTAGATCCACTATGGACTGGACTCTCACTATTATGTTAGATCCACTATGGACTGGACTCTCACTATTATGTTAGATCAAAAATGGACTGGACTCTCTCACTATTATGTCAGATCCACTATGGACTGGACTCTCACTATTATGTTGGATCCACTATGGACTGGAGTCTCTCACTATTATGTTAGATCCACTATGGACTGGACTCTCACTATTATGTTAGATCCACTATGGACTGGACTCTCACACTATTATGTTAGATCCACTATGGACTGGACTCTCACTATTATGTTAGATCCACTATGAACTGGACTCTCACTATTATGTTAGATCCACTATGGACTGGACTCTCACAATATTATGTTAGATCCACTATGGACTGGACTCTCACTATTATGTTAGATCCACTATGGACTGGACTCTCACTATTATGTTAGATCCACTATGGACTGGACTCTCACACTATTATGTTAGATCCACTATGGACTGGACTCTCACTATTATGTTAGATCCACTATGGACTGGACTCTCACTATTATGTTAGATCCACTATGGACTGGACTGTCACTATTATGTTAGATCCACTATGGACTGGACTCTCACACTATTATGTTAGATCCACTATGACTAGACTCTCACTATTATGTTAGATCCACTATGGACTGGACTCTCACACTATTATGTTAGATCCACTATGGACTGGACTCTCACTATTATGTTAGATCCACTATGGACTGGACTCTCACTATAATGTTAGATCCACTATGGACTGGACTGTCACTATTATGTTAGATCCACTATGGACTGGACTCTCACTATTATGTTAGATCCACTATGGACTGGACTCTCACTATTATGTTAGATCCACTATGGACTGGACTCTCACTATTATGTTAGATCCACTATGGACTGGACTCTCACTATTATGTTAGATCCACTATGGACTGGACTCTCACTATTATGCTTAGATCCACTATGGACTGGACTCTCACTATTATGTTAGATCCACTATGGACTGGACTCTCACTATTATGTTAGATCCACTATGGACTGGACTCTCACTATTATGTTAGATCCACTATGAACTAGACTCTCACACTATTATGTTAGATCCACTATGGACTGGACTCTCACTATTATGTTAGATCCACTATGGACTGGACTCTCACTATTATGTTAGATCCACTATGGACTGGACTCTCACATATTATGTTAGATCCACTATGGACTGGACTCTCACAATATTATGTTAGATCCACTATGGACTGGACTCTCACACTATTATGCTAGATCCACTATGGACTGGACTCTCACTATTATGTTAGATTCACTATGGACTGGACTCTCACTATTATGTTGGATCCACTATGGACTGGACTCTCACACTATTATGTTAGATTCATTATGGACTGGACTCTCACTATTATGTTAGATCCACTATGGACTGGACTCTCACTATTATGTTAGATCCACTATGGACTGGACTCTCACTATTATGTTAGATCCACTATGGACTGGACCTCACACTATTATGTTAGATCCACTATGGACTGGACTCTCACTATTATGTTAGATCCACTATGGACTGGACTCACACTATTATGTTAGATCCACTATGGACTGGACTCTCACTATTATGTTAGATCCACTATGGACTGGACTCTCACTATATGTTAGATCCACTATGGACTGGACTCTCACTATTATGTTAGATCCACTATGGACTGGACTCTCACTATTATGTTAGATCCACTATGACTGGACTCTCACTATTATGTTAGATCCACTATGGACTGGACTCTCACTATTATGTTAGATCCACTATGGACTGGACTCTCACACTATTATGTTAGATCCACTATGGACTGGACTTTCACTATTATGTTAGATCCACTATGGACTGGACTCTCACACTATTATGTTAGATCCACTATGGACTGGACTTTCACTATTATGTTAGATCCACTATGGACTGGACTCTCACACTATTATGTTAGATCCACTATGGACTGGACTCTCACTAGTATGTTAGATCCACTATGGACTGGACTCTCACTATTATGTTAGATCCACTATGGACTGGACTCTCACACTAGTATGTTAGATCCACTATGGACTGGACTCTCACTATTATGTTAGATCCACTATGGACTGGACTCTCACACTATTATGTTAGATCCAATATGGACTGGACTCTCACTATTATGTTAGATCCACTATGGACTGGACTCTCACTATTATGTTAGATCCACTATGGACTGGACTCTCACTATTATGTTAGATCCACTATGGACTGGACTCTCACTATTATGTTAGATCCACTATGGACTGGACTCTCACTATTATGTTAGATCCACTATGGACTGGACTCTCACTATTATGTTAGATCCACTATGGACTGGACTCTCACTATTATGTTAGATCCACTATGGACTGGACTCTCACTATTATGTTAGATCCACTATGGACTGGACTCTCACTATTATGTTAGATCCACTATGGACTGGACCTCACACTATTATGTTAGATCCACTATGGACTGGACTCTCACTATTATGTTAGATCCACTATGGACTGGACTCTCACTATTATGTTAGATCCACTATGGACTGGACTCTCACTATTATGTTGGATCCACTATGGACTGGACTCTCACTATTACGTTAGATCCACTATGGACTGGACTCTCACTATTATGTTAGATCCACTATGGACTGGACTCTCACTATTATGTTAGATCCACTATGGACTGGACTCTCACTATTATGTTAGATCCACTATGGACTGGACTCTCACTATTATGTTAGATCCACTATGGACTGGACTCTCACACTATTATGTTAGATCCACTATGGACTGGACTTTCACTATTATGTTAGATCCACTATGGACTGGACTCTCACACTATTATGTTAGATCCACTATGGACTGGACTTTCACTATTATGTTAGATCCACTATGGACTGGACTCTCACTATTATGTTAGATCCACTATGGACTGGACTCTCACACTAGTATGTTAGATCCACTATGGACTGGACTCTCACTATTATGTTAGATCCACTATGGACTGGACTCTCACACTAGTATGTTAGATCCACTATGGACTGGACTCTCACTATTATGTTAGATCCACTATGGACTGGACTCTCACACTATTATGTTAGATCCAATATGGACTGGACTCTCACTATTATGTTAGATCCACTATGGACTGGACTCTCACTATTATGTTAGATCCACTATGGACTGGACTCTCACTATTATGTTAGATCCACTATGGACTGGACTCTCACTATTATGTTAGATCCACTATGGACTGGACTCTCACTATTATGTTAGATCCACTATGGACTGGACTCTCACTATTATGTTAGATCCACTATGGACTGGACTCTCACTATTATGTTAGATCCACTATGGACTGGACTCTCACTATTATGTTAGATCCACTATGGACTGGACTCTCACTATTATGTTAGATCCACTATGGACTGGACTCTCACTATTATGTTAGATCCACTATGACTGGACTCTCACTATTATGTTAGATCCACTATGGACTGGACTCTCACTATTATGTTAGATCCACTATGGACTGGACTCTCACTATTATGTTAGATCCACTATGGACTGGACTCTCACTATTATGTTAGATCCACTATGGACTGGACTCTCACTATTATGTTAGATCCACTATGGACTGGACTCTCACTATTATGTTAGATCCACTATGGACTGGACTCTCACTATTATGTTAGATCCACTATGGACTGGACTCTCACACTATTATGCTAGATCCACTATGGACTGGACTCTCACTATTATGTTAGATCCACTATGGACTGGACTCTCACTATTATGTTAGATCCACTATGGACTGGACTCTCACTATTATGTTAGATCCACTATGGACTGGACTCTCACTATTATGTTAGATCCACTATGGACTGGACTCTCACTATTATGTTAGATCAAAAATGGACTGGACTCTCTCACTATTATGTCAGATCCACTATGGACTGGACTCTCACTATTATGTTGGATCCACTATGGACTGGAGTCTCTCACTATTATGTTAGATCCACTATGGACTGGACTCTCACTATTATGTTAGATCCACTATGGACTGGACTCTCACACTATTATGTTAGATCCACTATGGACTGGACTCTCACTATTATGTTAGATCCACTATGAACTGGACTCTCACTATTATGTTAGATCCACTATGGACTGGACTCTCACAATATTATGTTAGATCCACTATGGACTGGACTCTCACTATTATGTTAGATCCACTATGGACTGGACTCTCACTATTATGTTAGATCCACTATGGACTGGACTCTCACACTATTATGTTAGATCCACTATGGACTGGACTCTCACTATTATGTTAGATCCACTATGGACTGGACTCTCACTATTATGTTAGATCCACTATGGACTGGACTGTCACTATTATGTTAGATCCACTATGGACTGGACTCTCACACTATTATGTTAGATCCACTATGAACTAGACTCTCACTATTATGTTAGATCCACTATGGACTGGACTCTCACACTATTATGTTAGATCCACTATGGACTGGACTCTCACTATTATGTTAGATCCACTATGGACTGGACTCTCACTATAATGTTAGATCCACTATGGACTGGACTGTCACTATTATGTTAGATCCACTATGGACTGGACTCTCACTATTATGTTAGATCCACTATGGACTGGACTCTCACTATTATGTTAGATCCACTATGGACTGGACTCTCACTATTATGTTAGATCCACTATGGACTGGACTCTCACTATTATGTTAGATCCACTATGGACTGGACTCTCACTATTATGCTAGATCCACTATGGACTGGACTCTCACTATTATGTTAGATCCACTATGGACTGGACTCTCACTATTATGTTAGATCCACTATGGACTGGACTCTCACTATTATGTTAGATCCACTATGAACTAGACTCTCACACTATTATGTTAGATCCACTATGGACTGGACTCTCACTATTATGTTAGATCCACTATGGACTGGACTCTCACTATTATGTTAGATCCACTATGGACTGGACTCTCACTATTATGTTAGATCCACTATGGACTGGACTCTCACTATTATGTTAGATCCACTATGGACTGGACTCTCACACTATTATGCTAGATCCACTATGGACTGGACTCTCACTATTATGTTAGATCCACTATGGACTGGACTCTCACTATTATGTTAGATCCACTATGGACTGGACTCTCACTATTATGTTAGATCCACTATGGACTGGACTCTCACTATTATGTTAGATCCACTATGGACTGGACTCTCACTATTATGTTAGATCAAAAATGGACTGGACTCTCTCACTATTATGTCAGATCCACTATGGACTGGACTCTCACTATTATGTTGGATCCACTATGGACTGGAGTCTCTCACTATTATGTTAGATCCACTATGGACTGGACTCTCACTATTATGTTAGATCCACTATGGACTGGACTCTCACACTATTATGTTAGATCCACTATGGACTGGACTCTCACTATTATGTTAGATCCACTATGAACTGGACTCTCACTATTATGTTAGATCCACTATGGACTGGACTCTCACAATATTATGTTAGATCCACTATGGACTGGACTCTCACTATTATGTTAGATCCACTATGGACTGGACTCTCACTATTATGTTAGATCCACTATGGACTGGACTCTCACACTATTATGTTAGATCCACTATGGACTGGACTCTCACTATTATGTTAGATCCACTATGGACTGGACTCTCACTATTATGTTAGATCCACTATGGACTGGACTGTCACTATTATGTTAGATCCACTATGGACTGGACTCTCACACTATTATGTTAGATCCACTATGAACTAGACTCTCACTATTATGTTAGATCCACTATGGACTGGACTCTCACACTATTATGTTAGATCCACTATGGACTGGACTCTCACTATTATGTTAGATCCACTATGGACTGGACTCTCACTATAATGTTAGATCCACTATGGACTGGACTGTCACTATTATGTTAGATCCACTATGGACTGGACTCTCACTATTATGTTAGATCCACTATGGACTGGACTCTCACTATTATGTTAGATCCACTATGGACTGGACTCTCACTATTATGTTAGATCCACTATGGACTGGACTCTCACTATTATGTTAGATCCACTATGGACTGGACTCTCACTATTATGCTAGATCCACTATGGACTGGACTCTCACTATTATGTTAGATCCACTATGGACTGGACTCTCACTATTATGTTAGATCCACTATGGACTGGACTCTCACTATTATGTTAGATCCACTATGAACTAGACTCTCACACTATTATGTTAGATCCACTATGGACTGGACTCTCACTATTATGTTAGATCCACTATGGACTGGACTCTCACTATTATGTTAGATCCACTATGGACTGGACTCTCACTATTATGTTAGATCCACTATGGACTGGACTCTCACTATTATGTTAGATCCACTATGGACTGGACTCTCACACTATTATGCTAGATCCACTATGGACTGGACTCTCACTATTATGTTAGATCCACTATGGACTGGACTCTCACTATTATGTTAGATCCACTATGGACTGGACTCTCACTATTATGTTAGATCCACTATGGACTGGACTCTCACTATTATGTTAGATCCACTATGGACTGGACTCTCACTATTATGTTAGATCAAAAATGGACTGGACTCTCTCACTATTATGTCAGATCCACTATGGACTGGACTCTCACTATTATGTTGGATCCACTATGGACTGGAGTCTCTCACTATTATGTTAGATCCACTATGGACTGGACTCTCACTATTATGTTAGATCCACTATGGACTGGACTCTCACACTATTATGTTAGATCCACTATGGACTGGACTCTCACTATTATGTTAGATCCACTATGAACTGGACTCTCACTATTATGTTAGATCCACTATGGACTGGACTCTCACAATATTATGTTAGATCCACTATGGACTGGACTCTCACTATTATGTTAGATCCACTATGGACTGGACTCTCACTATTATGTTAGATCCACTATGGACTGGACTCTCACACTATTATGTTAGATCCACTATGGACTGGACTCTCACTATTATGTTAGATCCACTATGGACTGGACTCTCACTATTATGTTAGATCCACTATGGACTGGACTGTCACTATTATGTTAGATCCACTATGGACTGGACTCTCACACTATTATGTTAGATCCACTATGAACTAGACTCTCACTATTATGTTAGATCCACTATGGACTGGACTCTCACACTATTATGTTAGATCCACTATGGACTGGACTCTCACTATTATGTTAGATCCACTATGGACTGGACTCTCACTATAATGTTAGATCCACTATGGACTGGACTGTCACTATTATGTTAGATCCACTATGGACTGGACTCTCACTATTATGTTAGATCCACTATGGACTGGACTCTCACTATTATGTTAGATCCACTATGGACTGGACTCTCACTATTATGTTAGATCCACTATGGACTGGACTCTCACTATTATGTTAGATCCACTATGGACTGGACTCTCACTATTATGCTAGATCCACTATGGACTGGACTCTCACTATTATGTTAGATCCACTATGGACTGGACTCTCACTATTATGTTAGATCCACTATGGACTGGACTCTCACTATTATGTTAGATCCACTATGAACTAGACTCTCACACTATTATGTTAGATCCACTATGGACTGGACTCTCACTATTATGTTAGATCCACTATGGACTGGACTCTCACTATTATGTTAGATCCACTATGGACTGGACTCTCACTATTATGTTAGATCCACTATGGACTGGACTCTCACTATTATGTTAGATCCACTATGGACTGGACTCTCACACTATTATGCTAGATCCACTATGGACTGGACTCTCACTATTATGTTAGATCCACTATGGACTGGACTCTCACTATTATGTTAGATCCACTATGGACTGGACTCTCACTATTATGTTAGATCCACTATGGACTGGACTCTCACTATTATGTTAGATCCACTATGGACTGGACTCTCACTATTATGTTAGATCAAAAATGGACTGGACTCTCTCACTATTATGTCAGATCCACTATGGACTGGACTCTCACTATTATGTTGGATCCACTATGGACTGGAGTCTCTCACTATTATGTTAGATCCACTATGGACTGGACTCTCACTATTATGTTAGATCCACTATGGACTGGACTCTCACACTATTATGTTAGATCCACTATGGACTGGACTCTCACTATTATGTTAGATCCACTATGAACTGGACTCTCACTATTATGTTAGATCCACTATGGACTGGACTCTCACAATATTATGTTAGATCCACTATGGACTGGACTCTCACTATTATGTTAGATCCACTATGGACTGGACTCTCACTATTATGTTAGATCCACTATGGACTGGACTCTCACACTATTATGTTAGATCCACTATGGACTGGACTCTCACTATTATGTTAGATCCACTATGGACTGGACTCTCACTATTATGTTAGATCCACTATGGACTGGACTGTCACTATTATGTTAGATCCACTATGGACTGGACTCTCACACTATTATGTTAGATCCACTATGAACTAGACTCTCACTATTATGTTAGATCCACTATGGACTGGACTCTCACACTATTATGTTAGATCCACTATGGACTGGACTCTCACTATTATGTTAGATCCACTATGGACTGGACTCTCACTATAATGTTAGATCCACTATGGACTGGACTGTCACTATTATGTTAGATCCACTATGGACTGGACTCTCACTATTATGTTAGATCCACTATGGACTGGACTCTCACTATTATGTTAGATCCACTATGGACTGGACTCTCACTATTATGTTAGATCCACTATGGACTGGACTCTCACTATTATGTTAGATCCACTATGGACTGGACTCTCACTATTATGCTAGATCCACTATGGACTGGACTCTCACTATTATGTTAGATCCACTATGGACTGGACTCTCACTATTATGTTAGATCCACTATGGACTGGACTCTCACTATTATGTTAGATCCACTATGAACTAGACTCTCACACTATTATGTTAGATCCACTATGGACTGGACTCTCACTATTATGTTAGATCCACTATGGACTGGACTCTCACTATTATGTTAGATCCACTATGGACTGGACTCTCACTATTATGTTAGATCCACTATGGACTGGACTCTCACTATTATGTTAGATCCACTATGGACTGGACTCTCACACTATTATGCTAGATCCACTATGGACTGGACTCTCACTATTATGTTAGATCCACTAT
Source organism: Entelurus aequoreus (assembly GCF_033978785.1). Lineage (NCBI taxonomy): Eukaryota > Metazoa > Chordata > Actinopteri > Syngnathiformes > Syngnathidae > Entelurus > Entelurus aequoreus. The sequence goes on from NC_084747.1 coordinate 7,186,449, forward strand.
GGACTGGACTCTCACTATTATGTTAGATCCACTATGGACTGGACTCTCACTATTATGTTAGATCCACTATGGACTGGACTCTCACTATTATGTTAGATCCACTATGGACTGGACTCTCACTATTATGTTAGATCAAAAATGGACTGGACTCTCTCACTATTATGTCAGATCCACTATGGACTGGACTCTCACTATTATGTTGGATCCACTATGGACTGGAGTCTCTCACTATTATGTTAGATCCACTATGGACTGGACTCTCACTATTATGTTAGATCCACTATGGACTGGACTCTCACTATTATGTTAGATCCACTATGAACTGGACTCTCACTATTATGTTAGATCCACTATGGACTGGACTCTCACAATATTATGTTAGATCCACTATGGACTGGACTCTCACTATTATGTTAGATCCACTATGGACTGGACTCTCACTATTATGTTAGATCCACTATGGACTGGACTCTCACACTATTATGTTAGATCCACTATGGACTGGACTCTCACTATTATGTTAGATCCACTATGGACTGGACTCTCACTATTATGTTAGATCCACTATGGACTGGACTGTCACTATTATGTTAGATCCACTATGGACTGGACTCTCACACTATTATGTTAGATCCACTATGAACTAGACTCTCACTATTATGTTAGATCCACTATGGACTGGACTCTCACACTATTATGTTAGATCCACTATGGACTGGACTCTCACTATTATGTTAGATCCACTATGGACTGGACTCTCACTATAATGTTAGATCCACTATGGACTGGACTGTCACTATTATGTTAGATCCACTATGGACTGGACTCTCACTATTATGTTAGATCCACTATGGACTGGACTCTCACTATTATGTTAGATCCACTATGGACTGGACTCTCACTATTATGTTAGATCCACTATGGACTGGACTCTCACTATTATGTTAGATCCACTATGGACTGGACTCTCACTATTATGCTAGATCCACTATGGACTGGACTCTCACTATTATGTTAGATCCACTATGGACTGGACTCTCACTATTATGTTAGATCCACTATGGACTGGACTCTCACTATTATGTTAGATCCACTATGAACTAGACTCTCACACTATTATGTTAGATCCACTATGGACTGGACTCTCACTATTATGTTAGATCCACTATGGACTGGACTCTCACTATTATGTTAGATCCACTATGGACTGGACTCTCACTATTATGTTAGATCCACTATGGACTGGACTCTCACTATTATGTTAGATCCACTATGGACTGACATTTAGACAAACTGTACTTTCCTCTCCTTCTATTTGTCAGGGTAAATAAGGTGTGTCCCACCTCCTTGTCGCTGTGCACGGCGTGGCGCTTGGCCAGCTTCTCCAGCTCGATGTAGGCGTTGTTGGCCTGCGTCTCCACCTCCTTCTGCAGCTTCAGGCGGTGCTCGTCCATCTCGGCCTTCAGTTTGTTCTCCAGGGCGATCAGCTGCTTCTGGTGCTGCCGCCGCATGCGCTTGTAGCCCGACATCTGCTCGCGCAGCTCGCTCTCCTGCTCGTGCTCATGGATCTGCTTGGTCACCTGGGCAGAGGCGGGCCAAAAGGACACTCGTTGTGGCCGCGGGTCGGAAAACGCAAAGGATGTTCTTACTTTTGTAGCTCACCACCTGGATCACTTTATTAGCTTCAATGAAAACTGACATTTTACTCACCTCGTCCTCAGCGCACCTAAAGGACATGTTTTTGTCTTCACCGCACTCAATGAGTCAAGTTGTTTGTGTCTCAACCAGGCCAAGGTCAGGTTTTTGGTAGGGATGTCCGATAATGGCTTTTTGCCGATATCCGATATTGTCCAACTCTTTAATTACCGATAATCAACCGATATATGCAGTCGTGGAATTAACACATTATTATGCCTAATTTGGACAACCAGGTATGGTGAAGATAAGGTACTTTTTAAAAAAAAATGAATCAAATAAAATAAGATAAATAAATTAAAAACATTTTCTTGAATAAAAAAGAAAGTAAAACAATATAAAAACAGTTACATAGAAACTAGTCATTAATGAAAATTTGTCAAATTAACTGTTAAAGGTTAGTATTATTAGTGGACCAGCAGCACGCACAATCATGTGTGCTTACGGACTGTATCCCTTGCAGACTGTATTGATATATATTGATATATAATGTAGGAAGCAGAATATTAATAACAGAAAGAAACAACCCTTTTGTGTGAATGAGTGTAAATGGGGGGAGGGAGGTTTTTTGGGTTGGTGCACTAATTGTAAGTGTATCTTGTGTTTTTTATGTTGATTTAATAAATAAAAAAATAAAAAAACGATACCGATAATAAAAAAAACGATACCGATAATTTCCGATATTACATTTTAACGCATATATCGGCCGATAATATCGGACATCTCTATGTGAAAATGGGGAGTAAATGGGTGGGGGGAGGTTTTTTGGGTTGGTGCACTAATTGTAAGTGTATCTTGTGTTTTTTATGTGGATTTAATAAATAAAAAAATAAAAAAACGATACCGATAATAAAAAAACCGATACCGATAATTTCCGATATTACATTTTAACGCATATATCGGCCGATAATATCGGACATCTCTATGTGTAAATGGGGAGTAAATGGGGGGGGGGAGGTTTTTTGGGTTGGTGCACTAATTGTAAGTGTATCTTGTGTTTTTTATGTGGATTTAATAAATAAAAAAATAAAAAAACGATACCGATAATAAAAAAACCGATACCGATAATTTCCGATATTACATTTTAACGCATATATCGGCCGATAATATCGGCAGGCCGATATTATCGGACATCTCTATGTGTAAATGGGGAGTAAATGGGGGGGGGGGGGGGGAGGTTTTTTGGGTTGGTGGACTAATTGTAAGTGTATCTTGTGTTTTTATGTGGATTTAATAAAAAAACAAAAAAAAAAACAACCCGATACTGATAATAAAAAAAACGATACCGATAATGTCCGATATCACATTTTAACGCATTTATCGGCCGATAATATCGGCAGGCCGATATTATCGGACATCTCTATGTGTAAATGGCGAGTAAATGGGGGGGGGGGGGGGTAGGTTTTTTGGGTTGGTGCACTAATTGTAAGTGTATCTTGTGTTTTTTTATGTTGATTTAATAAATAAAAAAATAAAAAAACGATACCGATAATAAAAAAACCGATACAGATAATTTCCGATATTACATTTTAACGCATATATCGGCCGATAATATCGGCAGGCCGATATTATCGGACATCTCTATGTGTAAATGGGGAGTAAATGGGGGGGGGAGGTTTTTTGGGTTGGTGCACTAATTGTAAGTGTATCTTGTGTTTTTTATGTGGATTTAATAAAAAAACAAAAAAAAAAACAACCCGATACTGATAATAAAAAAACCGATACCGATAATGTCCGATATCACATTTTAACGCATTTATCGGCCGATAATATCGGCAGGCCGATATTATCGGACATCTCTATGTGTAAATGGCGAGTAAATGGGGGGGGGGGGAGGTTTTTTGGGTTGGTGCACTAATTGTAAGTGTATCTTGTGTTTTTTATGTTGATTTAATAAATAAATAAATAAAAAAACGATACCGATAATAAAAAAACCGATACCGATAATTTCCGATATTACATTTTAACGCATATATCGGCCGATAATATCGGCAGGCCGATATTATCGGACATCTCTATGTGTAAATGGGGAGTAAATGGGGGGAGGGAGGTTTTTTGGGTTGGTGCACTAATTGTAAGTGTATCTTGTGTTTTTTATGTTGATTTAATAAATAAAAAAATAAAAAAACGATACCGATAATAAAAATACCGATACAGATAATTTCCGATATTACATTTTAACGCATATATCGGCCGATAATATCGGCAGGCCGATATTATCGGACATCTCTATGTGTAAATGGGGAGTAAATGGGGGGGGGAGAGGTTTTTTGGGTTGGTGCACTAATTGTAAGTGTATCTTGTGTTTTTTATGTGGATTTAATAAAAAAAAACAAAAAAAAAAACAACGATACTGATAATAAAAAAAACGATACCGATAATTTCCGATATTACATTTTAACGCATTTGTCGGCCGATAATATCGGCAGACCGATATTATCGCACATCTCTAGTTTTTGGGCCAATTGAAGTGGAAGTCTTCAACAAACCTAACTTTTTATGTCTTGGTAATTGATATTTCTTATCATAAACGGAAATTGAAAAACCAGAAACTTGAATCAGTTCAATTTAGTTTTGAAATACAAAAAAAATAAAATTGAAAAACAAAATAGCAGAGATGTCCGATGATATGATCCTATAAATACTTGCAACTTTTCAAAACAGTGCATTTGTAATAAGAAACAGTTCCATTAATTACCATTATATTTATCGATAAATATAATGGGAAATAACTAGAGATGTCCAATATTATCGGCCGATAAATGCTTTAAAATGTGATATCGTAAATTATCGGCATCGGTTTCAACCTCCCGAAAATCTTGCGGGGCAACCATTCTCCCGATTTCAACATTATTGGCGGCGTGCCTTAAAGACACTGCCTTTAGCCTAGTCTATAAAATCCGCTACACCTCCCTGATACCGAAGTACATGTCAAACTACTTCCTTAACGTAAATGACCGCCATAACCACAACACCAGGGGGTGCTCCACTAACCACGTTAAACCCAGATTCCGAACTAACAAAGGTCTTAACTCATTCTCTTTCTATGCCACATCAATGTGGAATGCGCTCCCAACAGGTATAAAAGAAAGGGCATCTCTATCCTCCTTCAAAACCGCTATAAAAGTTCACCTCCAGGCAGCTACAACCCTAAACTAACACCCTCCCCGGATTGCTAATAATCAAATGTAAACAATCAAATGCAGATTCTTTTTCTTATGCCTTCTGATCTCTCTCTCTCTCTCTCTCTCTCTCTCTCTCTCTCTCTCTCTCTATGTCCACTACTTGATGTCCATATCCCCACCCCCCCACCCCACCCCCCCCTCCACACTCCTGATTGTAAATAATGTAAATAATTCAATGTGATTATCTTGTGTGATGACTGTATTATGATGATAGTATATATGATAGTATATATCTGTATCATGAATCAATTTAAGTGGACCCCGACTTAAACAAGTTGAAAAACTTATTCGGGTGTTACCATTTAGTGGTCAATTGTACGGAATATGTACTTCACTGTGCAACCTACTAATAAAAGTCTCAATCAATCAATCAATCAAAAGCGTCCTCTACAACCTGTCGTCACGTCCGCTTTTACTCCATACAAACAGCGTGCCGGCCCAGTCACATAATATATGCAGCTTTTACACACACTTAAGTGAATGCAACGCATACTTGGTCAACAGCCATACAGGTCACACTGAGGGTAGACGTATAAGCAACTTTAACACTGTTACAAATATGCGCCACACTGTGAACCCACACCAAACAAGAATGACAAACACATTTCGGGAGAACATTCGCACCGTAACACAACATAAACACAATAGGGCTGCAACTAATGATTAATTTTATAATCGATTAATCTGTCGATTATTACTTCGATTAATAATCGGATAAAAGAGACAAACTACATTTCTATCCTTTCCAGTATTTTATTGAAGAAAAAAAACAGCATACTGGCACCATACTTATTTCTCAGCTGTTTGTACATGTTGCAGTTTATAAAGGTTTATAAAAAAAAAAAATTTTAAAAATAAAAATTGCCTCTGCGCATGCGCATAGCATAGACCCAACGAATCCGTGACTAAATTAATCGCCAACTATTTTTATAATCGATTTAATCGATTTAATCGATTAGTTGTTGCAGCCCTAAAACACAACAGAGCAAATACCCAGAACCCCTTGCAGCACTAACTCTTCCGGGACGCTACAACATACACCCCCCTGCTACCACCAAACCCCGCCCACTTCAATAATAAATATGGCACTTTTTTCCATAACTGGAGTTGAAGTTGTTCTCTTATTTTGGAAAACCTTGTTTTTGATTGATTGATTGATTGAAACTTGTATAAGTAGATTGCACAGTACAGTACATATTCTGTACAATTGACCACTAAATGGTAACACGTTTATCAACTTCTTTAAGTCGGGGTCCACCTTAATCAATTCATGGTAAAGTTACATTGTTTAATCACAACAAAATTAGGCATAATAATGTGTTAATTCCACGACTGTATATATCGGTATCGGTTGATATCGGAATCGGTAATTAAGAGTTGGACAATATCGGAATATCGGCAAAAAAGCCATTATCGGACATCTCTACAAAATAGTTATTTTTTGGTGTTGAAAAGCAATAACTAAATATAAAAACATGGTTTAGTTTTCATTTTATGTTTCATGAAATAAAAATTAAAATCCCAAGTAAACAGAGTCCGTGTAGGTCAGTCTACCTTCTGTTCATTCTATTTCCAATTCTGAAACGCAAATCAAAAATTAGGGAAGTTTTTCGATTTTTATTATATATGGCAGATTTTAAAATAAACAAAAAAGAGTTGATTTTCATTAAAATATTGCCATAAAATTGGATTTTGTGCCGTTTTCCTTTTATGGATTTTAATTTTTTCCAGATGATCACACGAATCAAATCCAATTTTATCAAAAATGCAAAAAGTAAAATCCATTTATGGATTTTACTTTTTCCAGATAAACACAAAAATCAAATCCATGTTTATCAAAAATGCAAAAAGGAAAATCCATAAAAGGAAAAGGTCAGTCTACCTTCTGTTCATCCTATTTCCAATTCTGAAACGCAAATAAAAAATTAGGGCCGTTTTTCGATTTTTATTATACAAGGCAGATTTTAAAATAAACAAAGAAGGGTTGATTTTCATTAAAATATTGCCATAAAATTGGATTTTGTGCCGTTTTCCTTTTATGGTTTTTAATTTTTCCAGATAATCACACGAATCAAATCCAATTTTATCAAAAATGCAAAAAGTATAATCCATTTATGGATTTTTATTTTTCCAGATAAACACAAAAATCAAATCCGTGTTTATCAAAAATGCAAAAAGGAAAATCCATAAAAGGAAAAGGTCAGTCTACCTTCTGTTCATCCTATTTCCAATTCTGAAACGCAAATAAAAAATTAGGGCCGTTTTTCGATTTTTATTATACAAGGCAGATTTTAAAATAAACAAAGAAGGGTTGATTTTCATTAAAATATTGCCATAAAATTGGATTTTGTGCCGTTTTCCTTTTATGGTTTTTAATTTTTCCAGATAATCACACGAATCAAATCCAATTTTATCAAAAATGCAAAAAGTATAATCCATTTATGGATTTTTATTTTTCCAGATAAACACAAAAATCAAATCCGTGTTTATCAAAAATGCAAAAAGGAAAATCCATAAAAGGAAAAGGTCAGTCTACCTTCTGTTCATTCTATTTCCAATTCTGAAACGCAAATCAAAAATTAGGGAAGTTTTTCGATTTTTATTATATATGGCAGATTTTAAAACAAACAAAAAAGGGTTGATTTTCATTAAAATATTGCCATAAAATTGGATTTTGTGCCGTTTTCCTTTTATGGATTTTAATTTTTCCAGATAAACACACAAATCAAATCCATGTTTATCAAAAATGCAAAAAGTAAAATCCATTTATGGATTTTTATTTTTCCAGATAAACACAAAAATCAAATCCATGTTTATCAAAAATGCAAAAAGGAAAATCCATAAATGGAAAAGGTCAGTCTACTTTCTGTTCATTCTATTTCCAATTCTGAAACGCAAATAAAAAATTAGGGACGTTTTTCGATTTTTATTATATATGGCAGATTTTAAAATAAACAAAAAAGAGTTGATTTTCATTAAAATATTGCCATAAAATTGGATTTTGTGCCGTTTTCCTTTTATGGATTTAATTTTTTCCAGATAATCACACAAATCAAATCCAATTTGATCAAAAATGCAAAAAGTATAATCCATTTATGGATTTTTATTTTTCCAGATAAACACAAAAATCAAATCCATGTTTATCAAAAATGCAAAAAGGAAAATCCATAAAAGGAAAAGGTCAGTCTACCTTCTGTTCATTCTATTTCCAATTCTGAAACGCAAATCAAAAATTAGGGCCGTTTTTCGATTTTTATTATATATGGCAGATTTTAAAATAAACAAAAAAGAGTTGATTTTCATTAAAATATTGCCATAAAATTGGATTTTGTGCCGTTTTCCTTTTATGGATTTTAATTTTTCCAGATAATCACACAAATCAAATCCAATTTTATCAAAAATGCAAAAAGTAAAATCCATAAAAGGAAAAGGTCAGTCTACCTTCTGTTCATTCTATTTCCAATTCTGAAACGCAAATAAAAAATTAGGGCCGTTTTTCGATTTTTATTATAGATGGCAGATTTCAAAACAAACAAAAAAGGGTTGATTTTCATTAAAATATTGCCATAAAATTTGATTTTCTGCTGTTTTCCTTT